>NW_027039890.1:36223-116687 GCF_034236695.1 Oncorhynchus nerka | reverse complement strand
TCTTGTCATGAGATATCATTTGAGTTTGAAAAAGAATTCCAAATCTCATTAAAGAATCCTTTTGGCTCTGATGTGTCAGGTGTCTTTGTGATTGCCGTGGTCTGCTTGGTAAGAGCAGTTGGTGTCATCTCAGTGGTAGTTGCTGTGGTCGTTACAGCAGCCGCCACCATTGTTGTCATTACTTCGGTTGTCACCAGCTGTTTTTGTTCAGGTGCTGGCATAGGACCCAATTTAACATATTCATATCTGTTTCCTTCACTCAGTCCTGTTCTTGTTATTTCAATTTCAAATTCTTCACCTTCTGCTGGTGTTATCTTGTTCATGATAAACTCCCAGCCTTCCACATATTTGGTTAATCTCAGGTCACATCCTTTGGGGTCCCATAAAACTTCTCCCTTAGTTATATGATCGTCCATCCACAGAGTGACTCCTCCGGTACAGGTTTCTTCTTCCATACAGAACCTGTCCTCTGTTCCCCTAGTTCTGTTAGAATTTGTGGCGGAACATGAAACTTAAACCTATCAACAGGTCCTGTCTTTTTACCTCGTTCGACAGGTTCCTCTCTTCTCTTCCTGCTTTTATCATTTATCTTGATTGTGAGTGCGTGCATCATCTTCGTATTGTCCTCAGTTGCTCTTACTCTGTCATTGTCACTGTTCTTTCGTGGTCCTAATTCCAATGGTTCATTATGGAGATCAGGTAAGAGCTGAAAAGTCAATTGTAGAGAAATCCCCATTTCTTTCATCTTGCAGGATTTCTGTTCTTCCTTGCACAATTTCTCCCTCTGCTCTTGGTTGGTGCTCCTCCTTCACTTTCTTTGCCTGTTGTTCCCTCCTCAGGCCGAACTTGGCTTCCATCTGGGAAGGCATCCATTTCAGGGAAGAGATGTTCCCATTCTTTAGGCGATACCTCAGAGTCCCACTGTAGAGGGCTTTTGTCAAGGAGGTCTGCCCCAACAGGTATATCATCAGGAGTAGCAGACATGTTACCCCCCACTTCTGGGCTTTCTGGCCATACTGGAGGAAACTTTAGTCATTTGTCTCTTTACTTTTCAGGCCCTTTTCCCCCTGATGCTTCTCCTGAGTGTGTTAGCTGATGCACTCGTTGTATCTGGTCTGCCATTTTCTTGATTCCTCCCCGGCGCTTTGATCGATTCCGCTGCTCCTGCTCCCTCCGGGCTCCCCTCTGGTGAATCAGCATCCTCTGTGTCCCCATCTCTGTATGGTTGTGTCCTTCTCCCCGTCAAGACTCGGGTACAGTGGTTTAGATGATACCATGTCCTGCTTCTTTTCACTTGGACGGCCGTGTTTGTGGCTGTTGCCACCTCGTGGGGGTCCTTCTCTCCTCGGCTGATCCTACTTCCTCCGGAACACTCGGATGTAGACCAGATCTCCTGGTACCACTGGGAGAGGTCCTTCTGGTCCCCTTGGATTATCCAATGTGGAACCTCTCGTCCTGGTTCAGGTTTCTGCCTTCTTTCTGTGGGGCATTCATACTTAAAGACTTATGGCCTCTGTTCTATGATTACACCATACATTCTCTTACTTCCATCACTCATCACACAAACTGACATTCCAGCTGAAGCTGGAGAACACTTCTCCATCTGGTTTCCTAAACAAAAGACTTGGAAAACAAAAGACACAACATAACAGTATTGACAATGTTATGTGTTATGCATGACTGTATTCATAAATACTGAAATCTAAGACCATGACAATTCCCACTCTCTCTTCACCTGACTCTATGCTTTCAGGATGTGTTTCTGCTGGACTCTACAAAAATGGAGGCCCTAATTAGCTTCCTCATGCTTTTATCCAGTCTTCCCCTTTCGGCCACAGGTTCTGAGAGGTGTTCCCAAATCATGTCATTTTTTACTTAGTTCCCCATTTGCTCTATATCAACTGATAGGCATGTGCATAACCTTCATCAACATTATTTCTTCTTGAATTAATTCAACACTGAATGGGCTTCCACATCGAGCCTTCAACATGTGGTTTAGGTACAACTACCATAATATCTATCCTTATTCACATGATACATTATCAAATAAAACAAATAACCCCCAAACTCAACCCAGTATGTCTACAGTAGAATCTAGTCTCTCTCTCTCTTTTGTTTTGTTTCACGTCCTCTGTCATGGTGTTTTCAAGCTCACCCATTATTCAGCTGGACCTTACTTCTTGTGAAACTTATGCACCCACCAAAGAAAGACATGACGATCTTTACCACTGCAGGTGCTGTAAGAAGTATATCCCCAGCCCGGTGTATCTTGATGTACACTCAGTCTCCAGAATTCAGCCCATGCCCTTCCATCTGGCATCTTACGTGCTCTTTTCCTGGGAACATACATACTAACACATGGGTTATTTCCTGACAACAGACTTTCTTAAATAACAGCCCTAGGTAAACATTCTGTTATGTAAACATTCTGTCTCAAATACCTGGCCTCTTGTCACAAAAATATTCATAATGATAGCCAAATTATGGTCCCTACAGCAACTGCTGTAAGAATTGCATGTAATCAGTCAAGTGTCTTCCAGTTGAAAGAATATCCAGCTTCTTCAAAATGCCCCTACTTATTACTTTTACTATAATCTAGGTGTGTGTAATGTTCTATTTAATTTCAGAATTGTCCCTATTTATACAAGACCAACTGTCAATTATCTTGTCTATCAATACACATTGTTTCTAGAAATAACACCCCCCTTTGTTACCATAACACATAAGTCACTACTCCTAATTTCCTCCCATAGTTTGATACATTTACATTTACATTTAAGTCATTTAGCAGACGCTCTTATCCAGAGATACATACTTAAACAGTCTCAAATCATTTTTAGTCCATTTATATCAGTCTCCCCTCAGACTCTTATTTTCCTCAAAACAAAAATAAATTGACCAAACAAGAAAAATAGTAAAGTATATTATAATAACTGCATATTTGCAATAAATTACCACTATTTGTAATGACTTCATCCTTGGGTGTTATCACACAACAGACTATACTTTTTATTCAATTACTTATGTCATTCCAATGTATCACTCCAATTACAATGATATTGTAAAATAAAAGAAACAAAAACCCTTAATCTAATATTCTGCAAGTTCTGTCAACCAACCTGTCTCAGGATTAGTTTCCAGAGTTTTCCCATATTCAAAACATAACTAAATGTTGTTTATAAATTGTCCAATCCAATATTCAGAATAACAGTCTTTAGTGTTTACTTTATCTTAAATTTTACCTACTTAATTTAGTTCATCATCCCTTTAATAATTAACATTATACTAAAAACTTTTAGTACCAGTAATATCTATTTTACCATGCACCCTTTTGCCTCTGTTTTTCTGTCATGAGTGGCCTGGTAATAAAGGTCATTATCCCAATGCCCTTTAGTCTTTCTTCTCCCAGACACATATCATTCCAGATACAGTTCACAGGTCATCAGACACAGTTGTCCCACACTATTCAGCCAGTAGGGTGGGTTAGAGTTCCACACACACTTGTTGAGGTGATAATCACATTCCATGATAACTCCCTTATTCTACTGGCAATCTCTCAGATGAGCTACAGATTATGTAGTTATCAACATAACCCTTGCAGAGAATCCTACCTCAATAAACTATTTGACATAACTGTTATCCCTTATTAAAGAGCATAAATATGTTATGTTTTTATTTTCCTCAAATGGATTATTCTGTGTTATTAAACATGTGCAAGTTTGTCTTTGTTGGAGGAAATTATAGTTTAAATGATTAATTATGTATACATTTAAATTAGAACCATTTCTTTTAATACTATTATGTTATGGTATGAAATGTATGGGTTCTTGGTTAAACTAGGACTGAAAATGTAAGTAAAATGAAATAATTGTCTGTACCTTGCGGGTTTAAGGGAGAGGGATGGCATATCTCTTTAGACAGATAAAAATGTTTGTTTGATGTTCCATTAGTGGAGAAGAGTATATCTTTTAGACAGATTGGAATGTTTGTTTTATGAGGGGAGTAGAAGACATCTCCAGACCTGAAGACACTGCGCTATTGTGTGGATCGGAGAGAGTGTGAGAAACTGATGACGTCATTTTATGTTCTCTCATTAAAATGTAATGTTCTTCGTATTTTGGGTCAGTACTCTCTTGAATTAAATGCTGTTACCTGACTTTTAAGACTGGTCTCGATCTATTTCATGCAAGAAATGATAGACTTACAACTTATTATGAAATAGATAGAGTGTGAATTTGGTTTTGGCTACAAAACATATAGGGAATTTAGAATTCCTCTAACAATTGGTCCTTCGATCCCGGATCTAAATACCCCTCCCTGTTATCTGGAGCTAGTACGCTGAAAATCGTGCACGAACGAGAGTTTGACTCGTTTTACTAAAGACCTGACTTCTGAATTGAGGTTAAAATTCAGGCCTGCGTATTATCACGGAATACAGGGAAGGTGACTAGATTCAAACGAACAGTGCTTTTCCCAGTCGGCAGCAGGTATAGTAGCCTTTATTCTCGATTTTGGGAGGATTATTTAGGATATTTATTGATTAAAATGTTATAAAGGAGTTGGATTTGATCAATAATAAGTGCTTGAATATTCTGAACAAATAAAATGGGTTTCTACCGGGGTTTTAACCAAAATCGATAGGAAGGAAACAGGGCTGAAATTGATCTGTGGTAAGGTGCACTACCATAAATAAACTAGAGCTTAATAAATCCTGGTCTTGCAAGCCAGAAGGTTATTAAGGAGGGATATAGTACGCATTGGAGAATTAGGACGCTTGTTCCGTACAAATAGGATAGCCATTAATTAAAAAAACATACCTAAATAAAGTTTGAACCTGAGTCTATCTGTATATGGGAAGTAGTCTGACTATCAAGAAGTAGCTGATAGATATATATAAAACAGGTGAGGATAAATTAGGCTTGGTGAGAAGGCAGGGTAATTCTAGGCGAACAGACTAATTGAACCTGTACGGTGTTGAAAGAAATGAATATCTAAAGAAGAGAGGTTAACTTAGTGTAGAGTAGTGAGATGTGAGATATTAACGTTGAAAGTCCCAAGAAGAATATCCTACGGGTGAAATGTAATGTCTGATCAAAAGTCATCTATAGACGTGGTTCACAGGAAGGAAAATACATACTGACTATTTTTAAAGAGACACACACATAATAAAGTAATTAAGTAACGGTAAATTGTAAATTCGTAGAAAGACACGCACATAGAATTTCAAATGAAATATAGAAAGGCATAGATAAGTGATTAAATACCATAGCTACTAGTAACGGTAAGGATTAAGAATGGGTGGAAATTCCTCAAAAGAAGCTCCGGAACTAACGGGAGACGAGCGTTATATGGAACAGAGAGACAAGAGAAACATTGATTTCGGTCTAAGATGGAGAAAGAAATACGATTTTGATGGTCGTCTAAATGTAGAAAAGCTGGAATCACTTATAAAACAGATACATAAGGAATGTGGAAATAATGTGAAAATGCAGAATGAACAGGGGTTATACACAGCTGGAGTTTGGTTTTCAGAAGCAAAAAAGAGAGTTGGAGGCGCAGGAAAAAATGTTAAATCTAACAAGAGTCAAGAGGCGCTGCCCTCCGCTCCCGCAGATGAAAAGTTAACCAATTGGGTGGAGGTGAGGTAACAAACTATATCTTTCTCGATTATACCAACAATACAGAAATAATCCAGTCGACAAAATAGTGGTTGTAAGAATAAGGCTGCAGGAGCTACCTGTGAAATTACCACCCAAGTATGTGGATCCGCTGAAGCCGAGGGAGGTATAATGGAGTTGGAGAAGGAATAAAGTAGAGAAAAGTGGATGAGGTGAGTCAAAAGAAAAATATAAAATGTTTTATTTGTAACGAAATTGGACATTTCGCCGGGAGTGTAACACTCCCTGCAAATGTCGTCAACAATGTTGTAATTTAACTGAGGGGAAGATCAGAGGTGACAATCGAGTAAAAAAGGAAGGGTCAGATACAAAGAGAGCGAGATTAAGGAGAATCCTGAGGGAAAACTTTGGGTCATTTAATTAGGGCTATTTTCTGTTGTCCAGAGGCCGGCGTTACACATTTAAACAGAGAAGATGGGTCTATTTGCGGAGAATCTCAGTCAGTTCCAGTGTTGGTGGTATAGTGGTGAGCGCAGCAGTCTTACCAACGGCAATCCACCGTTCGGTTCCCAGCTGAGGCGGTTAACTAAAATTATATTAGATTGTAATTCATATATTTGTATGTTTTGCCTGAAAAAAATATGGTCGCTAGTGTTTGTAAAAGATATGAAATGAAAATAAATAAAAATAATGGCGAGACAATTTCGATGTAATACGCTATTTTGCCCAAAATTATCTGGTGGAATAATGTATTGAGATGGGAGTCGTAATTAAATAAATGTATCATAGAAGAGAAAGGCACCTAAAGATAAATGTAGGGAATAACGGAGAGATACGATACAATTTCATGCTATCCGGATGTTATAGCTCTTTATGAATCGACTGACATACGATAAATTTAGCACAAAACATGGTACGTTTAAATGTTAGGGTATAGAAAGTTGAGAAGTTTGGTTGGTTTTACTTTGATGATTAGAATTTAAAACTGAACTCAATCTGAATAGGGAATATATATTTTACAGAGGCAGGCAGATTTGTGGCGTCGTTTTACGTCGAACAACATCGTTCCTCAAATTTAAACAGAGAAAATGGGTTGTGGCATTTAGAGGGAAAATGCATTATAGCTTAGAGTTACTTTTCAAAAGTGGCTAAAAGTTTCAAATACATTTTTTTAATAGGAGCTAAATCTCATAAGGATAGTCTGAAATGATGCTACAGCTAGCAACGGAATTACTAGGCATTCAATGGGGCTATATAGTGCAACGCTGTGGACTATAAAATAGGTAAGGATAGTTTAATCGTAAAAAGTTGTGATTGTTTTCCCGAGTATTGATTTTTGTTTATGTAACACCAGTGAATTTGAGCACTGTTTCCATTGTGTGGAACCATGTCAGGGTATTTAATGTTGAAAAGCAACCTCTATAGAAAAACATAATTGCATATGTTTCGGGAAATTAGCTAGTTAGAATTTGGTAATTTGAGCTTTTCCCCTGATACGTAGACATCTGTAACAGGGGCAAGTTGTTGTTTTCTTGAGGAACTAGCAGATGTAAACGTGATGGTCAATTTTAGGGTTTAATTTAATTTAGTTAAACCTTGTATTCTGGCGTGTTTAAGTAGGATTCTTTATTCCGGGACGGATGGGAAGTTATCTAAAATATGCATTTTTATTAAATATCTGGGATTAAATTACGGATTTCTTACACTGAGAAATGTACGACATTTGCAGCAGAGGGAAAAAGTAATACATTGATAATAATGTTATCAGGTTAATTGTATCTAAGGGAAGCATTGGATAATAATGTTATCAGGTTAATTGTATCTAAGGGTATCATTGGATAATAATGTTATCAGGTTAATTGTATCTAAGGGAAGCATTGGATAATAATGTTATCAGGTTAATTGTATCTAAGGGTATCATTGGATAATAATGTTATCAGGTTAATTGTATCTAAGGGAAGCATTGGATAATAATGTTATCAGGTTAATCTAAGGGTATCATTGGATAATAAACAGGTTAATTGTATCTGATTAATAATGAGGTTTTGAGGGAAGCATTGGATAATAATGGGATTGTATCTTATCATTGGATAATAATGTTTCAGTTAATTGTATTTGATGATTATTGATTTGAGGCAAAGGGGAATTATCATTAGGTTTAGTTTATAGTTCACTTTTGAGTTTCTGAATCGAAGTAACATAGTGAATGCTAGTTAGGCGTGTTGTGTCTCACTTTTAGAAATTCCTGGGATTATAATCTTGGGGAGAGTGGGGGAGATAGCGGCCATAAACGACCAAATTGAAAAAGGTCTGAAAGTCTTGATTATCCATTAAGGTTTGCAAATAGATACACATAAAACATTTGTCAGGACTATTTGTTTTAGTGCAAAGGTATTTTAGAGGCATGCTCACATATGGAACCTTATGAGTTTTTATTTTATGAGTTTTAGTTACACAAGTGATTTTTTTTTATTTTAAGGATCAAGAGTTCTTTAATGTGTCTAATATGGTATGGAACATGACTATAAAAGGGTGGTATGACCTTTTGACCTTATCATGGCTATCTTTTGGGGTCTGATCAGCCCCGGGGGAGAGCCATTTGTATAATGAATTGTGGTCAGTTGGGTTACTAATTTGAAGGTAAATCAGTTATAATGGAGTTTTAGTTTGGGGTTTAGAGTTATTGTTTGAATCACTGAAGCTGATTTACTATATTAGCTGTGAAGTTTTTGAATTGGCTATTATGGATTTGATATTACAACAGAAAATAGTTATATTTATCATTGAGAATAAATAGGGGTGATAAATTACTGTAGATAAGGTATTCCACACTATGCAACATATATTACATTCATGTTATTGTCAGATAGAATACTGAGGATCCCTGAAGGAAAGAGCTTGTAAAGTGTAGGAAGGATTTCAATATGGTTAGCATTTGTTCAGGCTCTGGTTAACAATTAGGAGGTATTTTAAATATTATTACATTTGACAGGAATATAGGACATCTGTAGTGATTTAGGATTATTGTAAGGATTAAGATAGATTGATTAAGGAAATGTAAGGACTTTAGAGATGGCCACTTAAAGACATGTTTTTTATAAAATCAATGATTTGATCAATGAGTCAAACAGTGAGACGCTTAGTGGCATTTTGAGAGATAGGAGAGAAAAGAATTACTGTTTAAATCGGTAAAAATATATATTTACGAACATATATAAATAGCACAGATACTTCTTAAACTAGATAAGACACTGGACAGAGAATTGATACAGGATTGATATGAATGGATGCCCAAGGGAGAATTGAACATACATGATAATGTCAGAATATAAGGATAATTTACTAATCCTTAGTCATTATTTAGGGTAGATAAGGTTGTTTCCTGGGCAGAGCCAGGTATCAAAAGGGGGTAAATTAGTGGCCTATTGGATAATAAACGAATAATAAAATAAAAATTTGCTAATAAATAGGCATAGAAGTTAAAGATATAATCAGATAAAACATATGAGAAACTATTTGTTAACCTCTTGCTTCTACCCTCTACTTTTTTGAACATTCTGTTAAAAATCGCGCAACATTTCAGCGCCCTGCTACTCATGCCAGGAATATAGTATATGCATTTGCTTAGTCTGTGTGGATAGAAAACACTCAGACGTTTATAAAACTGGTTAAATCACTGCTGTGGCTTTACCAGAACGGCATTTACATCGAAAAGCACAGGAAAAACTGATCACTGAAAATGGAAAAATATATTGCTGCGCTACTTGAACCCATTGATAAAGGTGAACCACAATTAATTGGCTGAGGTTGCAGTACCTACAGCTTCCACACGGTGTCTAGAGTCTTGTCATTTGCCTACGAGTTTTTTCTTGGTCAAACACATGCAAGGCAGCGCATTTCTTCAGGTCTAGGACCGGATATTTTGGTTGAGTTTCTAGCCGGACATTTTTCCAGACGGACAGCTAATGATTTTTACATCGCCTCCTGATGAATTTTATCGCTTATTAACGTTTACTAATACCTAAAGTTGCATTACAAAAGTATTTCGAAGTGTTTTGTGAAAGTTTATCGTCGACTTTTTGAATTTTAAAAAATGACGTTACGTTATGAAACGCTGTTTTTTTCGTTTATCACACAGTCTACATATAACGATATCTAGGCTATATATGGACCGATTTAATCGAAAAAAAGACCCAATAGTGTTTATGGGACATCTAGGAGTGCCAACAAAGAAGATGGTGAAAGGTAATGAATGTTTTCTATTTTATTGTGCGGTTTGTGTAGTGCCGAATATGCTAATTATTTTGTTTACATCCCCTGCGGGTCTTTTGTGGTGTTACATGCTATCAGATAATAGCTTCTCATGCTTTCGCCGAAAAGCATTTTAAAAATCTGACTTGTTGCCTGGATTCACAACGAGTGTAGCTTTAATTCAATACCCTGCATGTGTATTTTAATGAACGTTTGAGTTTTAACTAATACTATTAGCATTTAGCGTAGCGCATTTGCATTTCCAGAGCTCTAGTTGGGACGCAAGCGTCCCGAGTAGAAGCAAGAGTTTAACCAAGCCTGTATGTCCAGGATTTTATGCATTACAGGTGAACTACAGGTGAAGTCACTCAATCCAGTCCCAGAGGCTTGTTGGGGGGAACATACCAAGGACTCCTGGTGACAGCTAGCTGAAAGAGCTACCCGGATTCATATCGCACGGTGGGAGGGTAAGACACAATGAATCTGTCGAACAATAAACAGTGTTCGAGAGGAGAACTGGAATTAACAGAATTCCGGGGGCCATCTCTCGAATGAAGTAATCCTACCTGTCCTATCACCCCTGATTTTGTTCATAGAAGTGAAGATGTGTCTGGCTCTTGCTGTTCACGAAAGCAGGAATGCCAGATAATGACAGTTGTATTGATTGCACTATTTATATCCCCAGGTTCCCCTTAAATCAAGACTTCCTCCCTTTACAGTGACCGGAGGAGATTATTACCGTTTGGCCCGGTGCAGTACTCTTGGGAAACGATGTCAGGGCGAGGTTTTACCGACAGATTGGACAGGATTATGCTCCCTTGTACATTTGGGAATGCCTTTCACACTCATTCAACACCAAGACATGAAGTTTAGCCAAATGGGAAAAAGAGCTACTCCATCCGGGTCTCTTGATGACAAAGTATACATTGATAACATTGGGGTTCCACGGGGGTGCTAGATGAGTTCAAAGCAAGAAGTCAGATCCTAGCAGGATTAGAGTTAAGTATTTCCGGGTGGTCTACTCTCAATAAGAACGTGGACTGGATTAATTATATTTATGATAATCAACAGAGCTTTAACAAGTATACCAGAGATGCTATTAAAGGTTTTGCAGAACAGACTGAAGCAACCAGTCTGATGGCTTGGCAGAATATAATTGCATTAGATATGTTATTGGCTGAACAGGGGGAAGTATGCGTGATTATCGGGACCATGTTTGTGCTTACATCCCAAATAACACAGCTCCGGACGAATCAGTGCCCGAAGCCTCAGATGGTTTGACCACCCTGGCTCACGGGTTGGCAGAAAACTCTGGGGTGGATACTTCTCTGACTAATTGGGTTCGATAGTATGTTTGGAAAATGGAAAAAAAATATTATGATCACTGTATTATGGGCTACATTCACCTGTGTGACTGTTTAGTTTTATGGGGCTGTTGTCTAATTCCCTGTGTATGAGGCCTTATTTCCAGGACAATAAATGGTGAGGTACCAGGGGATTCCAGGTTCTGACCCGCGGAGTGCTGATTGTCTACAGGACAAGTGGATGAATCTGGATCCTTCAGTTGCGGGGAATTTATTTTTGAAGAGACAATTTTTGATGTTTAGGGAGGCTAGGTTGTATCCCGTTTCAGTAATAGACAGTTTTTTTTACGATTGTAACGGAAATCCTGATAAGAAGAGTTATGATTCTAATGTAGGCCTGAGAAACAATTATGAATGCAAGTGTTGGGTTATGTTTAGATGATGTTTTGATGTCAAGAAATATCTCTAATAAAAATAGAAATGGGCTTTTTAATATCACAATATAACTACAATGTGTGATTGGATGTATAATATTTAATCAAAGGGTGGATATGGTAAGGGAATTGTTATCAATGATGACTAATTATGTATACATTTCAATGAGGACTGACTAATCCGAATACTATTATGTTACTGTACATGTATGAATTTTCTCTCCTGCTCCCAGTATTGAATATAATGTAGTCAAGAGTTTAGTACAAATTAAATGAATCTCCAGACTGTCTATAATGCTTATCTACACTGACTGACCTTGGCTCTAGGCGAGGAGGGAAGGCTTGAGACCTATAGAGCCTTTCTACCAGTGTCAAGAAGAGACGGAACATTTAGAAAACGCTGACGTCATTTTCAGTTTATAACCTGTGGTAAAATGTGTATGTACTCAGTACTCTCTTGAATAAAGGCTGTTACTTGACTTTAAGACAGGGACTCTGTCCATTCCTATAAAATGAGGGTCTTACAAATTCTTATGAATTGACCGAGTGTTTAATTTTAATTGGGAATTAAAACAGAGGAATTAAATTCCTTCAACAGAAACGCAAGTACACTCTCTCGTGACCCGCGCGCAACGAGACCGAGGCTTTCTACCAGACCACCCACCAAAAGAGCTATTATGAGCCCCCCCTTCATAGTAGAATCATACAACCAGAATCTACAGACGGTGGATGTGGCACTGTTTTCTATATTGAGTTCTCACTTCCTGTTTGGATTTCTTCTCAGGTTTTTATCTGCCATATGAGTTCCGTTATACTCACAGACATAATTCAAACAGTTTTAGAAACGTCAGAGTGTTTTCTATCCACCAGTAATAATACTATGCATATATTCCCGTCTGGGAAGAGTAGGAGGCCGTTTACTCTGGGCACTCCTTTCATCCAAAAGTGAAAATACTGCCCCCTAGCCTCAACAGGCTAGCCAAACCAACCATAGAACCACTGAACGCTCCTGTTAGGGTTAGGGTTAGGGTTGGGTTAGGATTAAGGATCGAGTTGGGTTAGGGTTAAGGTTAGTGTTGGATTAGGGTTGGTGTTAGGGTTAGGGTTGGTTTAGTGTTAGGGTGAGGCTTAGAGTTGGGGTTGGGTTGGGGTTGGGTTAGGGTTAGGGTTGGGTTGGTGTTCAGGTTATGTTTTGGTTAGGGTTAGAGTTGGGTTGGTTAGGGTTGGGGTTGGGTTAGGGTTAGGTTGGTGTTAGGGTGTGATTAGGGTTAAGGATATGGTTAGGGTTGTGAATAGGGTTGGGTTGAAGCTAGGGTTAGGGTTAGGGTTAAGGATAGAGTTGGGTAAGGGTTAGTGTTGGATTAGGGTTGGGTTGGTGTTAGGGTTAGGGTTGGGTTAGAGTTGGGTTGGGTTAGGGTTAAGGATATAGTTGGGTTAGGGTTAGGTTAGTGTTGGGTTGGGTTAGGATATTGTTGGGTTAGGTTAGGTTAGTGTTGGGTTGGGTTAGGTTAGTGTTGGGTTGGGTTAGGTTAGTGTTGGGTTAGGTTAGGTTAGTGTTGGGTTAGGATTGGGTTAGGGTTGGTTTAGGGTTAGGGTTAGGTTAGTGTTGGGTTGGGTTAGAATTGGGTTAGGGTTATGTTAGTGTTGGGTTAGGGTTAGGGTTAAGAATATAGTTGGGTTAGGGTTAGGTTAGTGTTGGGTTGGGTTAGGTTAGTGTTGGGTTGGGTTAGGGTTGGGTTAGGGTTGGGTTGGGTTAGCATTGGGTTAGTGTTGGGTTGGGTTAGGGCTACCCCTGATTACTGCCCCTTCTGGAGGAATTGGGTACCCATATAAAACATGATAAATTTTTGTCAAAAGTTGCTAATATATGCATATAAAAAATATTATCGAATAGAAAACACTCTAAAGCTTCTAAAACCGTTTAAATTTTGTCTCTATGTAAAGCAGAAGTGTCAGGGCATGCATTCTCCCAAAGTCTCTCTTGTTGGAAAAAGTTGGCACCACTTTGACGTCATCGTATACGCACTTACCAAGCAGTTAAAACCCTGGGAAGAGTCTGTATGTGTTCAGCGCGAAGCCTGCTTCCAATGAGGCGTGTAACTGTGAGAATCGCGAGCTCACGAGACTTTGAGCGTGCCGAAAGGTCTCGGTCACGCCAAAAAAAAGTGCACCTCAATGCGCGCTCTGCACATTTTCTCTCTTTCCCTCAGGATCGATTAAAAGACGTGTGTGTGTCTGTTCGCCCTCACGATTGCTGTAGACCATTATAACATGTTAAAGCTTAATTATGAACATAGTTTGACAAGTTTACTCGACATAAAATATATAATTTCGACGTTTTGGTGCGCATCCACTTGAAATTTGCCTACATTTCGACCGAAATGTGGCTAGTTTGAGAACCGAAAGACACAGACTTGAAAACTGAACCAGTATTAACCCTTCCAGGTCTTCTGATGGAAGAACAGCAACGGTAAGGGAATATTTATGTGTTAATTTTGGGTTTCTGTCGACTCCAAGATAGAGGAGGGCTACAGATAATTTTGGAGCGCCGACTCCTAGTATAGGCTACTGAACGCAACATGTAACGTTAAAAATAAATGTAACAAAGCGATTGCATTTAGAAGAAGTTTATCTTGCCATACATATGTAAAACATGCATATTTAGTCAATGTGTATGATGTGTATTCCTTGTTAGCTGACGTTATCTGCCGGAGCTATTTATTTCTCCTGACATTGCAGTAGCATTTTTTGAACGATGCGTAATTGTAAACAGAGATTTATGGATACATATAGCATATTATTGAAAAAAAAATGAATGTACTGTGTAACATGTTATATTACTGTCATCTGATGAAGATTTCAAAAGGTTAGTGAAATTATTTTTCTTTTAATCCTGCGTTTGTTGATTGCATATTTTTTCCTACTTGGCTATGCAGTGGTGGTTGGACATAAATATGTGCTATGTTTTCGCCGAAAAAAACATTTTAGAAATCTGACTTGCTGGGTAGATAAACAACTTGTTTATCTTTCATTTGAGCTATTTTTCTTGTTAATGTGTGGAGGTTAAATATTTTTAGGAATATTTTTTCGCATTGTGCGTTATGCTAATGAGCTTGAGCCCTAGTCACAAACCCGCATACGGTATTGGTGGACTAAAAGGTTAAGGATATAGTTGGGTTAGGGTTAGGTTAGTGTTGGGTTGGGTTAGGATATTGTTGGGTTAGGTTAGGTTAGTGTTGGGTTGGGTTAGGTTAGTGTTGGGTTGGGTTAGGTTAGTGTTGGGTTAGGTTAGGTTAGTGTTGGGTTGGGTTAGGATTGGGTTAGGGTTGGTTTAGGGTTAGGGTTAGGTTAGTGTTGGGTTGGGTTAGGGTTATGTTAGTGATGGGTTGGGTTAGGGTTAGGGTTAAGAATATAGTTGGGTTAGGGTTAGGTTAGTGTTGGGTTGGGTTAGGATTGGGTTAGGTTTGGGTTTGGTTAGGTTAGTGCTGGGTTGGGTTAGGATTGGGTTAGGGTTGGTTTAGGGTTAGGTTAGTGTTGGGTTGGGTTAGGTTTGGGTTTGGTTAGGTTAGTGTTGGGTTGGGTTAGGATTGGGTTAGGTTTAGGTTAGGGCTGGATTGGGTTAGGTTTATGGTTAGGGTTAAGGATATAGTTGGGTTAGGGTTGGGTTGGGTTAGGTTAGTGTTGGGTTGGGTTAGGATTGGGTTAGGGTTGGTTTAGGGTTAGGTTAGTGTTGGGTTGGGTTAGGTTAGTGTTGGGTTGGGTTAGGATTAGGTTAGGGTTGGTTTAGGGTTAGGTTAGTGTTGGGTTGGGTTAGGATTGGGTTAGGGTTGGTTTAGGGTTAGGTTAGTGTTGGGTTGGGTTAGTTTAGGGTTAGGTTAGTGTTGGGTTGGTTAGTGTTGGGTTGGGTTAGGTTAGTGTTGGGTTGGGTTAGGATTGGGTTAGGGTTAGGTTAGTGTTGGGTTAGGGTTGGGTTTGGGTTAGGGTTAGGTTGGTGTTAGGGTTAAGGATATGGTTAGGGTTGTGAATAGGGTTGGGTTGAAGCTAGGGTTAGGGTTAGGGTTAAGGATAGAGTTGGGGTTGGGTTAGGGTTAGGTTTTGGTTAGGGCTGGATTAGGGTTGGATTAGGGTTAGAGTTGAGTTGGGGTAGGGTTAGGTTAGGTTAGGGTTAGGTTAGTGTTGGGTTGGGGTTGGGTTTGGGTTGGGTTGGGTTAGCATTGGGTTAGTGTTGGGTTGGGTTAGGATTAAGGATATAGTTGTGTTAGGGTTAGGTTAGTGTTGGGTTGGGTTAGGATAGTGTTGGGTTAGGTTAGGTTAGTGTTGGGTTGGGTTAGGTTAGTGTTGGGTTGGGTTAGGTTAGTGTTGGGTTGGGTTAGGTTAGAGTTGGGTTGGGTTAGGATTGGGTTAGGGTTGGTGTAGGGTTAGGGTTAGGTTAGTGTTGGGTTGGGTTAGGATTGGGTTAGGGTTGGTTTAGGGTTAGGTTAGTGTTGGGTTGGGTTAGGTTAGTGTTGGGTTAGGTTAGTGTTGGGTTGGGTTAGGATTGGGTTAGGGTTGGTTTAGGGTTAGGGTTAGTGTTGGGTTGGGTTAGGATTGGGTTAGGTTTGGGTTGGGTTAGGTTAGTGTTGGGTTGGGTTAGGATTGGGTTAGGTTTGGGTTGGGTTAGGTTAGTGTTGGGTTGGGTTAGGATTGGGTTAGGGTTAGGTTAGGGTTATTGTTAGGGTTAGATTAGTGTTGGGTTGGGTTAGGGTTAGGGTTTAGGATATAGTTGGGTTGGGGTTAGGTTAGTGTTGGGTTGGGTTAGGATTGGGTTAGGTTTGGGTTGGGTTAGGTTAGTGTTGTGTTGGGTTAGGATTGGTTTAGGGTTAGGTTAGGGTTAGTGTTAGGGTTAGGTTAGGGTTGGGTTAGGTTAGTGTTGGGTTGGGTTAGGGTTGGGTTGGGTTAGGTTCGTGTTGGGTTGCATTAGGATTGGGTTAGGGTTGGTTTAGGGTTAGGGTTAGTGTTGGGTTGGATTAGGTTAGGGTTGGTTTAGGGTTAGGTTAGTGTTGGATTGGGTTAGTTTAGGGTTAGGTTAGTGTTGGGTTGGGTTAGGATTGGGTTAGGGTTGGTTTAGGGTTAGGTTAGTGTTGGGTTGGGTTAGTTTAGGGTTAGGTTAGTGTTGGGTTGGGTTAGGTTAGTGTTGGGTTGCATTAGGATTGGGTTAGGGTTGGTTTAGGGTTAGGATTAGTGTTGGGTTGGGTTAGGTTAGGATTAGGTTAGGGTTGGTTTAGGGTTAGATTAGTGTTGGGTTGGGTTGGGTTACGATTGGGTTGGGGTTGGTTTAGGGTTAGGTTAGTGTTGGGTTGGGTTAGGTTTAGGGTTTAGGTTAGTGTTGGGTTAGGGGTGGTTTAGGTTAGGTTAGTGTTGGGTTGGGGTTAGGTTAGTGTTGGGTTAGGGTTGGGTTTAGGTTAGGTTAGTGTTGGGTTGGGTTAGGTTAGGTTAGTGTTGGGTTGGGTTAGGTTAGTGTTGGGTTAGCGTTGGTTTGGGGTTAGGTTAGTTAGTGTTGGGTTGGGTTAGTTTAGGGTTAGGTTAGTGTTGGGTTGGGTTAGGTTAGTGTTGGGTTGGGTTAGGTTAGTGTTGGGTTAGGGTTGGTTTAGGGTTAGGTTAGTGTTGGGTTGGGTTAGGTTAGGGTTAGGTTAGTGTTGGGTTGGGTTAGGTTAGTGTTGGGTTGGGTTAGGTTAGTGTTGGGTTAGGGTTGGTTAAGGGTTAGGTTAGTGTTGGGTTGGGTTAGTTTAGGGTTAGGTTAGTGTTGGGTTAGGTTGGGTTGGGTTAGGTTAGTGTTGGGTTGGGTTAGGTTAGTGTTGGGTTAGCGTTGGTTTAGGGTTAGGTTAGTGTTGGGTTGGTTTCGGATTGGGTTAGGGTTGGTTTAGGGTTAGGTTAGTGTTGGGTTGGGTTAGTTTAGGGTTAGGTTAGTGTTGGGTTGGGTTAGGTTAGTGTTGGGTTAGCGTTGGTTTAGGGTTAGGTTAGGATGTTGGGGTTGGGTTAGGATTTGGTTAGGTTAGGTGTTGGGTTGGGTTAGTTGTTGGGGGTTGGGTTAGGTTAGTGTTGGGGTTAGGGTTGGGTTGGTTAGGGTTAGTGTTAGTTGTTAGGATTGGGTTGGGTTAGTTTAGGGTTAGGTTAGTGTTGGGGTTAGGGTTGGGTTGGGTTAGGTTAGTGTTGGGGGGTTAGGTTAGTGTTGGGTTAGCGTTGGTTTAGGTTAGGTTAGTTGTTGGGTTGGTTTAGGATTGGGTTAGGGTTGGTTTAGGGTTAGGTTAGTGTTGGGTTAGGTTAGTTTAGGGTTAGGTTAGTGTTGGGTTGGGTTTGGGTTAGGTTAGTGTTGGTTTGGGTTTAGGTTAGTGTTGGGTTAGCGTTGGTTTTGGGTTAGGTTAGTGTTGTTAGGGTTTGGGTTAGGGATTGGGTTAGGGTTAGTGTTGGGTTAGGGTTGGGTTGGGTTAGGGTTTGGTTGGTGTTAGGGTTAAGGATATGGTTTTGTGAAGGGTTGGGTTGAAGCTAGGGTTAGGGTTAAGGATAGAGTTGAAGTTAGGGTTAGGGGGTTAGGGTTAAGGATAGAGTTGGGTTGGGTTAGGGTTAGGGTTTGGTTAGGGCTTGATTAGGGTTGGATTAGGGTTAGAGTTGAGTTAGAGTTGGGTTAGGGTTAGGTTAGGTTAGGTTAGTGTTGGGTTGGGGTTGGGTTAGGGTTGGGTTGGTTTAGGGTTAGGTTAGTGTTGGGTTGGGTTAGGATTGGGTTAGGGTTGGTTTGGGGTTAGGTTAGTGTTGGGCTGGGTTAGTTTAGGGTTAGGTTAGTGTTGGGTTGGGTTAGGTTAGTGTTGGGTTCTATTAGGATTGGGTTAGGGTTGGTTTAGGGTTAGGGTTAGGGTTGGGTTAGGATTAGGTTAGGTTTTTTTTTTAGGTTAGGTTAGTGTTGGATTGGGTTAGGATTGGGTTAGGGTTGGTTTAGGGTTAGGTTAGTGTTGGGTTGGGTTAGTTTAGGTTTAGGTTAATGTTGGTTGGGTTAGGTTAGTGTTGGGTTGGGTTAGGTTAGTGTTGGGTTAGCGTTGGTTTGGGGTTAGGTTAGTGTTGGTTTGGGTTAGTTTAGGGTTAGGTTAGTGTTGGGTTGGGTTAGGTTAGTGTTGGGTTGGGTTAGGTTAGTTTTGGGTTAGGATTGGTTTAGGGTTAGGTTAGTGCTGGGTTGGGTTAGGATTGGGTTAGGGTTAGTGTTGGGTTAGGGTTGGGGTTGGGTTAGGGTTTGGTTGGTGTTAGGGTTAAGGATATGGTTAGGGTTGTGAATAGGGTTGGGTTGAAGCTAGGGTTAGGGTTAAGGATAGAGTTGGGGTTGGGTTAGGGTTAGGGTTGGGTTAGGGCTGGATTAGGGTTGGATTAGGGTTAGAGTTGAGTTAGAGTTGGGTTAGGGTTAGGTTAGGTTAGGGTTAGGGTTGAGTTAGGGTTGGGTTAGGGTTAGGGTTGGATTAGGGTTATGGTTGAGGTAAGGTTGGATTAGGGTTAGGGTTGAGTTGGGGTTGGGTTAGGGTTGAGTTAGTGTTGGGTTAGGGTTAGGTTAGGGTTTGGTTAGGGTTGATTTAGGGTTGGATTAGGGTTAGGGTTGAGTTAGGGTTGGGTTATGGTTAGAGCTGAGATTGGGTTATGGTTAGTTTAGTGTTGGGATAGGGTTAAGGATAGAGTTGGGTTTGGGTTAGGGTTGGGTTAGGGTTGGGTTAGAGTAGGGTTGGGTTAGGTTAGGATTGGGTTAGGGTTGGTTTAGGGTTAGGTTGGTGTTGGATTGGGTTAGGTTAGTGTTCGGTTGGGTCGGGTTAGGATTGGGTTAGTGTTGGGTTAGGTTAGTGTTGGTTTGGGTTAGGTTTAGGGTTAGGGTTAAGTATATAGTTGGGTTAGGGTTAGGTTAGTGTTGGGTTGAGTTGGGTTAGTGTCTGGTTGGGTTAGGTTAGGGTTAACCTTTCAGGGCCACATGATCCCCTTTGGGATCACCCCCCCCCCCTGAGCTGTAATGTGGCACAGGGAACGCAAGAAATAATCCTAAAAATATTTAACCTCCACAGAATCGCTTGAAAAATGGCTCAAATGAAAGATAAAGAAGTTATTTATCTACCCAGCAAGTCAGATTTCTAAAATGTTTTACGGCGAAAACATAGCACATATTTATGTCCAACCACCACTGCATACATACCTCATTAGCTTAGCCAAGTAGGAAAAAATATGCAATCAACAAACGCAGGATTAAAAGAAAAATCATTTCACTAACCTTTTGAAATCTTCATCAGATGACAGTAATATAACATGTTACACAGTACATTCATTTTTTTCAATAATATGCAATATATATCCATAAATCTCTGTTTACAATTATGCATCGTTCAAAAATGCTACTGCAATGTCAGGAGAAATAAATAGCTCCGGCAGATAACGTCAGCTAACAAGGAATACACATCATAAACTTTGACTAAATATGCATGTTTTACATATGTATGGCAAGATAAACTTCTTCTAAATGCAATTGCTATGTTACAATTATTTTTAACGTTACATTTGGCGTTCACTAGGCTATAATAGAGAGTCGGCGCTCTCATTTAGCATACTGACTCCTCTATCATGGAGTCGACAGAAACCCAAAATGAAGACGTAAATATTCCCTTACCATGGCTGTTCTTGCTTCAGAAGACCTGGAAGGGTTAATACTCACCAAGTTAGCGTTCAGTTTTCAAGTCTGTGTCTTTCCGTTCTCAAACTAGACACTTTTCGGTCGAAATGTATGCAAATTTCAAGTGGATGCGCACCAAAACGTCGAAAGTATACATTATATTTCGAGTAAACTTGTCAAACTATGTTTATAATTAAGCCTTAGCATGTTATAAAGGTCTACAGCAATCGTGAGGGCGAACAGATAAGCACACGTTGTTCAGTCCGTCCTGAGAGAAAGAGAGAAATTTCCCAGCTCCCATTGGTGAAACTTTTTTTTTGCGTCACCGGGACGTTTGGGCACGCTGAACGTCTCGTGAGCGCGCGATTCTCACAGTTACACGCCTCATCGAAAGCAGGCTTCACGCTGAAGACGTAGAAACTGTTTCCATGGTTATAGCTGTTTGGGAAGTGTGTATACGATGACGTCAAAGTGATGGCAACTTTTCCCATTACAAGAGAGACTTTGGGAGAATGCATGCCCTGAGACTTCTGCTTTACATAGAGACAAAATTTAAACGGTTTTATAAGCTTTAGAGTGTTTCCTATTCGATAATAATTTTTATATGCATATATTAGCAACTTTTGACAAAAATGTATCATGGTTTATATGGGTGCCGAATTCCTCCAGAAGGGGCAGTATTCAGGGCTAGCCTTGGTTAGGGTTAGGTTAGTGTTGGGTTGGGTTAGGATAGTGTTGGGTTGGGTTAGAGTTGAGGTTGGGTTATGGTTAGGTTTAGTGTTGGGATAGGGTTAAGGATAGAGTTGGGTTTGGGTTAGGGTTGGGTTCGAGTAGGGTTGGGTTAGGATTGGGTTAGGGTTGGTTTAGGGTTAGGTTAGTGTTGGATTGGGTTAGGTTAGTGTTGGGTTGGGTTAGGTTTATGGTTAGGGTTAAGGACATAGTTGGGATAGGGTTAGGTTAGGTTAGTGTTGGGTTGGGTTAGGTTAGGTTAGTGTTGGGTTGGGTTAGGATTGGGTTAGTGTTGGGTTGGGTTAGGTTAGGTTAGTGTTGGGTTGGGTTAGGATTGGGTTAGTGTCTGGTTGGGTTAGGTTAGGTTTAAGGATATAGTTGGGTTAGGGTTAGGTTAGTGTTGGGTTGGGTTAGGATAGTGTTGGGTTGGGTTAGGTTAGTGTTGGGTTGGGTTAGGTAAGGTTAGTGTTGGGTTGGGTTAGGTTAGTGTTGGGTTGGGTTAGGTTAGTGTTGGGGTGGATTAGGATTGGGTTAGGGTTGGTTTAGGGTTAGGTTAGTGTTGGGTTGGGTTAGGATTGGGTTAGGGTTAGGTTAGTGTTGGGTTGGGTTAGGGTTGGGTTAGGGTTAGGTTTGGGTTAGTGTTGGATTGGGTTAGGTTAGTGTTGGGTTGGGTTAGGTTAGTGTTGGGGTGGATTAGGATTGGGTTAGGGTTGGTTTAGGGTTAGGTTAGTGTTGGGTTGGGTTAGGATTGGGTTAGGGTTAGGTTAGTGTTGGGTTGGGTTGGGTTAGGGTTAGGGTTGGGTTAGTGTTGGGTTGGGTTAGGATTGGATTGGGATAGGTTTGGGTTAGGTTAGGTTAGTGTTGGGTTAGGATTGGGTTAGGGTTGGTTTAGGGTTAGGTTAGTGTTGGGTTAGGTTAGTGTTGGGTTCGGTTAGTGTTGGGTTGGGTTAGGATTGGGTTAGGGTTGGTTTAGGGTTAGGGTCAGGTTAGTGTTGGGTTGGGTTAGGATTGGGTTAGGGTTAGGTTAGTGTTGGGTTGGGTTAGGATTGGGTTAGGGTTGGTTTAGGGTTAGGTTAGTGTTGGGTTCAGTTAGGATTGGGTTAGGGTTGGTTTAGGGTTAGTGTTAGGGTTAGGTTATTGTTGGGTTGGGTTAGGGTTAGGGTTAAGGATATAGTTGGGTTAGGGTTAGGTTAGTGTTGGGTTGGGTTAGGATTGGGTTAGGTTTGGGTTGGGTTAGGTTAGTGTTGGGTTGGGTTAGGTTTATGGTTAGGGTTAAGGATATAGTTGGGTTAGGGTTTGGTTAGGGTTGGGTTGGGTTAGGTTAGTGTTGGGGTGGATTAGGATTGGGTTAGGGTTGGTTTAGGGTTAGGTTAGTGTTGGGTTGGGTTAGGATTGGGTTAGGGTTAGGTTAGGGTTGGGTTAGGGTTAGAGTTGAGGTTGGGTTATGGTTGTTTTTTTGTTTGTTTTTTCCAAGATGGCGTAGCAGTCGGGCGTGTGTTTTGTCTTGTCCCGTCCTGTCTGGTGTAAATATAGTTTTTCTCGTTTTTTTTTTTCTGTATATATTTCATACATATTTTAATCTCACTTTCCAACTACAGGCTGAATTTACTCTCCTGCAACCCGCATCACCCAATGTGGTACGGATATGCTTTTTCTATACTTTAGAACCGGAACCCACATCAGAAGCTAGCCAGCTAACTAGCTACTAGCTAGTACTCAGTTAGCAACTGCTAGCGGTCTTCAAAGCTAACCAGGACACCAGCGCGACATCAACCCAGAGCATATCAGACTGCTTTTTCTCTACCACATCTCCGGATTCCTACCGCAAGCTCTGAACCTTTACACCGGATCATCGCAACTAGCTAGCTGCAATCCGAGTGGCTACTCCTGGCTAACGTCTCTGTCCCAAAGCAAGCACCAGTTAGCCTTGAGCTAGCCTCGAGCTAAGCCCATCTAGCGGTCTTCAAAGCTAACCATCTCCCGAATAGCCGAAGAGGTCCAACAATACCTCTTTTGCCTATTGGCCTGGACCCTTTACTGCCGACACGGAGCCCCGCCGATCCATCACGGTCCGCCGACATAATCGTCTGAGGTGGTTTCAACAGGCTTCTCCGTTGCGACATCGCCAAAGATCCATCTGCTGGCTTTCTGAATCGCTGTGTCTCCAGCTCACCTAGCGTACTAGAGCACCTGTAGCATACTCCTGGGCTACAATTACCCGGGCCCACGACCGGTCTGTCGATGTCACCGCATGAAGAGGAATAAACAGACTCACCCCATCGCGACGTCCCCCAAAGGTTAACTCTCTAGCCCTCGCTATCTCCCTGCCTGCTAATTCGGCCTGCTAACGGCTAGCTTGTCTAGCTCTGGTCCGCTAACTGCTACCTTGTCTAGCCCGGGCCTAGGAACTGTTAGCTTGTTAGCACAGGCCTGCTAACCGTCTGCATCACCGCGCCCCAAACACTCCCTGAACCCATTTACTTTCTATCTCTTTTTGATTTTAATCTGTTTATACCTTCCGGAAACCTGCCTCACCCAACGTGATACGTAATCGCTGTTACTTTTAATTTTAATTTTATTTTTATGACACACTCAAGAACCTCCAGACGCTAACCAGCTAACTAGCTACAAGCTATTTAGTCATTGTTAGTTTAAAAAAAAAAACTGGATAACACTCGCCAGCCCAGCTTCCCTGCCCATCCATCGCTGCCCCCTGGACATTGATCTCTTGGCTACATAGCTGACGCACGCTGGACTGCCCATTAATCACGGTACTCCATTTTGCTTGTTTGTTTTATCTGTCGGCCCAGTTGCCTAGTCAACGCCATTTTACCTGCTGTTTGTTGTGCTAGCTGATTAGCCTCGCCTACTGTTTTTAGCTAGCTTTCCCAATTCAACACCTGTGATTACTGTATGCCTCGCTGTATGTCTCTCGCAAATGTCAATATGCCTTGTATACTGTTGTTCAGGTTAGTTATCATTGTTTTAGTTCACAATGGAGCCCCTAGATCCACTCTGCATACCCCTGTTACCTCCTTTGTCCCACCTCCCACACATGCGGTGACCTCACCCATTACAACCAGCATGTCCAGAGATACAACCTCTCTCATCATCACCCAGTGCCTGGGCTTACCTCCGCTGTACCCGCACCCCACCATACCCCTGTCTGCGCATTATGCCCTGAATATATTCTACCATGCCCAGAAACCTGCTCCTCTTATCCTCTGCCCCCAACGCTCTAGGCGACCAGTTTTGATAGCCTTTAGCCGCACCCTCATACTACTCCTTCTCTGTTCCGCGGGTGATGTTGAGGTAAACCCAGGCCCTGCTTGTCCCCAGGTACCCTCATTTGTTGACTTCTGTGATCGAAAAAGCCTTGGTTTTATGCATGTCAACATCAGAAGCCTCCTCCCTAAGTTTGTTTTACTCACTGCTTTAGCACACTCTGCTAACCCTGATGTCCTTGCCGTGTCTGAATCCTGGCTCAGGAAGGCCTCCAAAAATTCAGAGATTTCCATACCCAACTATAACATTTTCCGTCAAGATAGAACTGCCAAAGGGGGCGGAGTCGCAGTCTACTGCAGAGATAGCCTGCAAAGTAATGTCATACTGTCCAGGTCCATACCCAAACAGTTCGAACTACTAATTTAGAAAATTACTCTCTCCAGAAATAAGTCTCTCACTGTTGACGCCTGCTACCGACCACCCTCAGCTCCCAGCTGTGCCCTGGACACCATTTGTGAATTGATTGCCCCCCATCTAGCTTCTGAGTTTGTTCTGTTAGGTGACCTAAACTGGGATATGCTTAACACCCCGGCAGTCCTACAATCTAAGCTAGATGCCCTCAATCTCACTCAAATCATCAAGGAACCCACCAGGTACAACCCTAACTCTGTAAACAAGGGCACCCTCATAGACGTCATCCTGACCAACTGGCCCTCCAAATACACCTCCGTTGTCTTCAACCAGGATCTCAGCGATCACTGCCTCAATGCCTGTATCCGCCACGGAGCCGCAGTCAAACGACCACCCCTCATCACTGTCAAACGCTCCCTAAAACACTTCTGTGAGCAGGCCTTTCTAATCGACCTGGCCCGGGTATCCTGGAAGGACATTGACCTCATCCCGTCAGTTGAGGATGCCTGGTCATTCTTTAAGAGTAACTTCCTCACCATATTAGATAAGCATGCTCCGTTCAAAAAATGCAGAACCAAGAACAGATACAGCCCTTGGTTCACTCCAGACCTGACTGCCCTCGACCAGCACAAAAACATCCTGTGGCGGACTGCAATAGCATCGAATAGCCCCCGTGATATGCAACTGTTCAGGGAAGTCAGGAACCAATACACGCAGTCAGTCAGGAAAGCTAAGGCCAGCTTCTTCAGGCAGAAGTTTGCATCCTGTAGCTCCAACTCCAAAAAGTTCTGGGACACTGTGAAGTCCATGGAGAACAAGAGCACCTCCTCCCAGCTGCCCACTGCACTGAGGCTAGGTAACACTGTCTCCACCGATAAATCCATGATTATCGAAAACTTCAATAAGCACTTCTCAACGGCTGGCCATGCCTTCCGCCTGGCTACTCCAACCTCGGCCAAAAGCTCCGCCCCCCACGCAGCGCCTCGCCCAAGCCTCTCCAGGTTCTCCTTTACCCAAATCCAGATAGCAGATGTTCTGAAAGAGCTGCAAAACCTGGACCCGTACAAATCAGCTGGGCTTGACAATCTGGACCCTCTATTTCTGAAACTATCTGCTACCATTGTCGCAACCCCTATTACCAGCCTGTTCAACCTCTCTTTCATTACGTCTGAGATCCCCAAGGATTGGAAAGCTGCCGCAGTCATCCCCCTCTTCAAAGGGGGAGACACCCTGGACCCAAACTGTTATAGACCTATATCCATCCTGCCCTGCCTATCTAAGGTCTTTGAAAGCCAAGTCAACAAACAGGTCACTGACCATCTCGAATCCCACCGTACCTTCTCCGCTGTGCAATCTGGTTTCCGAGCCGGTCACGGGTGCACCTCAGCCACACTCAAGGTACTAAACGATATCATAACCGCCATCGATAAAAGACAGTACTGTGCAGCCGATGAAGACGGCTCTTCATCGACCATCGATAAAAGACCAAGGCTTTCGACTCTGTCAATCACCATATTCTTATCGGCAGACTCAATAGCCTCGGTTTTTCGGATGACTGCCTTGCCTGGTTCACCAATTACTTTGCAGACAGAGTTCAGTGTGTCAAATCGGAGGGCATGCTGTCCGGTCCTCTGGCAGTCTCTATGGGGGTGCCACAGGGTTCAATTCTCAGGCCGACTCTTTTCTCTGTATATATCAATGAAGTTGCTCTTGCTGCGGGCGATTCCCTGATCCACCTCTACGCACACGACACCATTCTATATACTTTCGGCCCGTCATTGGACACTGTGCTATCTAACCTCCAAACGAGCTTCAATGCCATACAGCACTCCTTCCGTGGCCTCCAACTGCTCTTAAACGCGAGTAAAACCAAATGCATGCTTTTCAACCGATCGCTGCCTGCACCCGCATGCCCGACTAGCATCACCACCCTGGATGGTTCCGACCTTGAATATGTGGACACCTATAAGTACCTAGGTGTCTGGCTAGACTGCAAACTCTCCTTCCAGACTCACATCAAACATCTCCAATCGAAAATCAAATCAAGAGTCGGCTTTCTATTCCGCAACAAAGCCTCCTTCACTCACGCCGCCAAGCTTACCCTAGTAAAACTGACTATCCTACCGATCCTCGACTTCGGCGATGTCATCTACAAAATGGCTTCCAACACTCTACTCAGCAAACTGGATGCAGTCTATCACAGTGCCATCCGTTTTGTCACTAAAGCACCTTATACCACCCACCACTGCGACTTGTATGCTCTAGTCGGCTGGCCCTCGCTACATATTCGTCGCCAGACCCACTGGCTCCAGGTCATCTACAAGTCCATGCTAGGTAAAGCTCCGCCTTATCTCAGTTCACTGGTCACGATGGCAACACCCATCCGTAGCACGCGCTCCAGCAGGTGTATCTCACTGATCATCCCTAAAGCCAACACCTCATTTGGCCGCCTTTTGTTCCAGTACTCTGCTGCCTGTGACTGGAACGAACTGCAAAAATCGCTGAAGTTGGAGACTTTTATCTCCCTCACCAACTTCAAACATCAGCTATCCGAGCAGCTAACCGATCGCTGCAGCTGTACATAGTCTATTGGTAAATAGCCCACCCATTTTCACCTACCTCATTCCCATACTGTTTTTATACTGTTTTTTTTATTTTTTATTTATTTACTTTTCTGCTCTTTTGCACACCAATATCTCTACCTGTACATGACCATCTGATCATTTATCACTCCAGTGTTAATCTGCAAAATTGTATTATTCGCCTACCTCCTCATGCCTTTTGCACACATTGTATATAGACTGCCCATTTTTCTACTGTGTTATTGACTTGTTAATTGTTTACTCCATGTGTAACTCTGTGTTGTCTGTTCACACTGCTATGCTTTATCTTGGCCAGGTCGCAGTTGCAAATGAGAACCTGTTCTCAACTAGCCTACCTGGTTAAATAAAGGTGAAATAAAAAAATAAATAAAATAGGTTTAGTGTTGGGATAGGGTTGGGTTTGGGTTAGGGTTGGGTTCGAGTAGGGTTGGGTTAGGGTTAGGTTAGGTTAGTGTTGGGTTGGGTTAGGTTAGGTTAGTGTTGGGTTGGGTTGGGTTAGGATTGGGTTAGTGTTGGGTTGGGTTGGGTTGGGTTAGGTTTATGGTTAGGGTTAAGGATATAGTTGGGTTAGGGTTGGGTTGGGTTAGGTTAGTGTTGGGTTGGGTTAGGATTGGGTTAGGGTTGGTAATGGGTTGGGTTGGGTTAGGTTTAGGGTTAGGGTTAAGGATATAGTTGGGTTAGGGTTAGGTTAGTGTTGGGTTGGGTTGGGTTAGGATTGGGTTAGTGTCTGGTTGGGTTAGTTTAGGTTTAAGGACATAGTTGGGATAGGGTTAGGTTAGGTTAGTGTTGGGTTGGGTTAGGTTAGGTTAGTGTTGGGTTGGGTTGGGTTAGGATTGGGTTAGTGTTGGGTTGGGTTAGGTTAGGTTAGTGTTGGGTTGGGTTGGGTTAGGTTTAGGGTTAGGGTTAAGGATATAGTTGGGTTAGGGTTAGGTTAGTGTTGGGTTGGGTTGGGTTAGGATTGGGTTAGTGTCTGGTTGGGTTAGGTTAGGTTTAAGGATATAGTTGGGTTAGGGTTAGGTTAGTGTTGGGTTGGGTTAATATAGTGTTGGGTTGGGTTAGGTTAGTGTTGGGTTGGGTTAGGTAAGGTTAGTGTTGGGTTGGGTTAGGTTAGTGTTGGGTTGGGTTAGGTTAGTGTTGGGGTGGATTAGGATTGGGTTAGGGTTGGTTTAGGGTTAGGTTAGTGTTGGGTTGGGTTAGGATTGGGTTAGGGTTAGGTTAGTGTTGGGTTGGGTTGGGTTAGGGTTAGGGTTAGGGTTGGGTTAGTGTTGGGTTAGGATTGGATTGGGATAGGTTTGGGTTAGGTTAGGTTAGTGTTGGGTTGGGTTAGGATTGGGTTAGGGTTGGTTTAGCGTTAGGTTAGTGTTGGGTTAGGTTAGTGTTGGGTTCGGTTAGTGTTGGGTTGGGTTAGGATTGGGTTAGGGTTGGTTTAGGGTTAGGGTCAGGTTAGTGTTGGGTTGGGTTAGGATTGGGTTAGGGTTAGGTTAGTGTTGGGTTGGGTTAGGATTGGGTTAGGGTTGGTTTAGGGTTAGGTTAGTGTTGGGTTCACTTAGGATTGGGTTAGGGTTGGTTTAGGGTTAGTGTTAGGGTTAGGCTATTGTTGGGTTGGGTTAGGGTTAGGGTTAAGGATATAGTTGGGTAAGGGTTAGGTTAGTGTTGGGTTGGGTTAGGATTGGGTTAGGTTTGGGTTGGGTTAGGTTAGTGTTGGGTTGGGTTAGGTTTATGGTTAGGGTTAAGGATATAGTTGGGTTAAGGTTTGGTTAGGGTTGGGTTGGGTTAGGTTAGTGTTGGGGTGGATTAGGATTGGGTTAGGGTTGGTTTAGGGTTAGGTTAGTGTTGGGTTGGGTTAGGATTGGGTTAGGGTTAGTGTTGGGTTGGGTTAGGGTTAGGGTTAGGGTTGGGTTAGTGTTGGGTTGGGTTAGGATTGGATTGGGATAGGTTTGGGTTAGGTTAGGTTAGTGTTGGGTTGGGTTAGGATTGGGTTAGGGTTGGTTTAGGGTTAGGTTAGTGTTGGGTTAGGTTAGTGTTGGGTTCGGTTAGTGTTGGTTTGGGTTAGGATTTGGTTAGGGTTGGTTTAGGGTTAGGGTCAGGTTAGTGTTGGGTTGGGTTAGGATTGGTTAGGGTTAGGTTAGTGTTGGGTTGGGTTAGGATTGGGTTAGGGTTGGTTTAGGGTTAGGTTAGTGTTGGGTTCAGTTAGGATTGGGTTAGGGTTGGTTTAGGGTTAGTGTTAGGGTTAGGTTATTGTTGGGTTGGGTTAGGGTTAGGGTTAAGGATATAGTTGGGTTAGGGTTAGGTTAGTGTTGGGTTGGGTTAGGATTGGGTTAGGTTTGGGTTAGGTTAGTGTTGGGTTGGGTTAGGTTTATGGTTAGGGTTAAGGATATAGTTGGGTTAGGGTTTGGTTAGGGTTGGGTTGGGTTAGGTTAGTGTTGGGGTGGATTAGGATTGGGTTAGGGTTGGTTTAGGGTTAGGTTAGTGTTGGGTTAGGATTGGGTTAGGGTTAGGTTAGTGTTGGGTTGGGTTGGGTTAGGGTTAGGGTTGGGTTAGTGTTGGGTTGGGTTAGGATTGGATTGGGATAGGTTTGGGTTAGGTTAGGTTAGTGTTGGGTTGGGTTAGGATTGGGTTAGGGTTGGTTTAGGGTTAGGTTAGTGTTGGGTTAGGTTAGTGTTGGGTTCGGTTAGTGTTGGGTTGGGTTAGGATTGGGTTAGGGTTGGTTTAGGGTTAGGGTCAGGTTAGTGTTGGGTTGGGTTAGGATTGGTTAGGGTTAGGTTAGTGTTGGGTTGGGTTAGGATTGGGTTAGGGTTGGTTTAGGGTTAGGTTAGTGTTGGGTTCAGTTAGGATTGGGTTAGGGTTGGGTTAGGGTTAGGTTATTGTTGGGTTGGGTTAGGGTTAGGGTTAAGGATATAGTTGGGTTAGGGTTAGGTTAGTGTTGGGTTGGGTTAGGATTGGGTTAGGTTTGGGTTGGGTTAGGTTAGTGTTGGGTTGGGTTAGGTTTATGGTTAGGGTTAAGGATATAGTTGGGTTAGGGTTTGGTTAGGGTTGGGTTGGGTTAGGTTAGTGTTGGGTTGGGTTAGGATTGGGTTAGGGTTGGTTTAGGGTTAGTGTTGGGTTGGGTTAGGATTGGGTTAGGGTTGGTTTAGGGTTAGGTTAGTGTTGGGTTGGGTTAGTTTAGGGTTAGTTTAGTGTTGTTTTGGCTTATGTTAGTGTTGGGTTGAGTTAGGTTAGTGTTGGGTTGGGTTAGGATTGGGTTAGGGTTGATTTAGGATTAGGGTTAGGTTAGTGTTGGGTTGGGTTAGGATTTGGTTAGGGTTGGTTTAGGGTTAGGTTAGTGTTGGGTTCGGTTAGGATTGGGTTAGGGTTGGTTTAGGGTTAGTGTTGGGTTGGGTTAGGATTGGGTTAGGGTTGGTTTAGGGTTAGGTTAGTGTTGGGTTGGGTTAGTTTAGGGTTAGTTTAGTGTTGTGTTGGGTTATGTTAGTGTTGGGTTGAGTTAGGTTAGTGTTGGGTTGGGTTAGGATTGGGTTAGGGTTGATTTAGGATTAGGGTTAGGTTAGTGTTGGGTTGGGTTAGGATTTGGTTAGGGTTGGTTTAGGGTTAGGTTAGTGTTGGGTTCGGTTAGGATTGGGTTAGGGTTGGTTTAGGGTTAGTGTTAGGGTTATGTTAGTGTTGGGTTGGGTGAGGGTTAGGGTTAAGGATATAGTTGGGTTAGGGTTAGGTTAGTGTTGGGTTGGGTTAGGATTGGGTTAGGTTTGGGTTGGGTTAGGTTAGTGTTGGGTTGGGTTAGGGTTTGGTTAGGGTTGGGTTGGGTTAGGTTAGTGTTGGGTTGGGTTAGGATTGGGTTAGGGTTGGTTTAGGGTTAGTGTTGGGTTGGGTTAGGATTAGGTTAGGGTTGGTTTCGGGTTAGGGTTAGGTTAGTGTTGGGTTGGGTTAGGATTGGGTTAGGGTTGGTTTAGGGTTAGGTTAGTGTTGGGTTGGGTTAGTTTAGGGTTAGTTTAGTGTTGGGTTGGGTTATGTTAGTGTTGGGTTGAGTTAGGTTAGTGTTGGGTTGGGTTAGGATTGGGTTAGGGTTGATTTAGGATTAGGGTTAGGTTAGTGTTGGGTTGGGTTAGGATTTGGTTAGGGTTGGTTTAGGGTTATGTTAGTGTTGGGTTTGGTTAGGATTGGGTTAGGGTTGGTTTAGGGTTAGTGTTAGGGTTATGTTAGTGTTGGGTTCGGTTAGGGTTAGGGTTAAGGATATAGTTGGGTTAGGGTTAGGTTAGGATTGGGTTAGGTTTGGGTTGGGTTAGGTTAGGTTGGGTTGGGTTGGGTTAGGATTGGGTTAGGGTTAGGGGTTAGGGTTGAGTTGGGTTAGGTTTATGGTTAGGGTTAAGGATATAGTTGGGTTAGGGTTGGGTTGGGTTAGGTTAGTGTTGGGTTGGGTTAGGATTGGGTTAGGGTTGGTAATGGGTTAGGGTTAGTGTTGGGTTAGGATTAGGTTAGGGTTGGTTTAGGGTTAGGCTTAGTGTTGGGTTGGGTTAGGATTAGGTTAGGGTTGGTTTAGGGTTAGGGTTAGGTTAGTGTTGGGTTAGGGTTCGGGTTAGGGTTAGGTTAGTGTTGGGTTGGGTTAGTTTAGGGTTAGGTTAGTGTTGGGTTGGGTTAGTTTAGGGTTAGGTTAGTGTTGGGTTGGGTTGGGTTAGGATTGGGTTAGGGTGGGTTTAGGGTTAGGTTAGTGTTGGGTTGGGTTAGGATTGGGTTAGGTTTGGTTTAGAGTTAGGGTTAGGTTAGTGTTGGGTTGGGTTGAAGCCAGCATGTGGATGGACTTGAGAATAAGGTTTAGGATATATAGTTAATTCTCTGACTGTATTGACTTGAGAATAAGGTTGAGGATAAATAGTTAATTCTCTGACTGTATTGACTTGATAATAAGGTTGAGGATATATAGTTAATTCTGTGACTGTATTGACTATAGAATAAGGTTTAGGATATATAGTTAATTCTCTGACTGTATTGACTATAGAATAAGGTTTAGGATATATAGTTAATTCTCTGACTGTATTGACTATAGAATAAGGTTTAGGATATATAGTTAATTCTCTGACTGTATTGACTATAGAATAAGGTTGACGATATATAGTTAATTCTCTGACTGTATTGACTTGAGAATAAGGTTTAGGATATATAGTTAATTCTCTGACTGTATTGACTATAGAATAAGGTTGACGATATATAGTTAATTCTCTGACTGTATTGACTATAGAATAAGGTTTAGGATATATAGTTAATTCTCTGACTGTATTGACTATAGAATAAGGTTGACGATATATAGTTAATTATCTGACTGTATTTGACTATAGAATAAGGTTGAGGATATATAGTTAATTCTCTGACTGTATTGACTATAGAATAAGGTTGAGGATATATAGTTAATTCTCTGACTGTATTGACTATAGAATAAGGTTTAGGATATATAGTTAATTCTCTGACTGTATTGACTATAGAATAAGGTTTAGGATATATAGTTAATTCTCTGACTGTATTGACTTAGAATAAGGTTGAGGATATATAGTTAATTATCTGACTGTATTTGACTATAGAATAAGGTTGAGGATATATAGTTAATTCTCTGACTGTATTGACTATAGAATAAGGTTGAGGATATATAGTTAATTCTCTGACTGTATTGACTATAGAATAAGGTTTAGGATATATAGTTAATTCTCTGACTGTATTGACTATAGAATAAGGTTGAGGATATATAGTTAATTCTCTGACTGTATTGACTATAGAATAAGGTTTAGGATATATAGTTAATTCTCTGACTGTATTGACTTGAGAATAAGGTTGAGGATATATAGTTAATTCTCTGACTGTATTGACTATAGAATAAGGTTTAGGATATATAGTTAATTCTCTGACTGTATTGACTATAGAATAAGGTTTAGGATATATAGTTAATTCTCTGACTGTATTGACTATAGAATAAGGTTTAGGATATATAGTTAATTCTCTGACTGTATTGACTATAGAATAAGGTTGAGGATATATAGTTAATTCTCTGACTGTATTGACTATAGAATAAGGTTGAGGATATATAGTTAATTCTCTGACTGTATTGACCCAGTTGAATCCCATTTCTAGTCCTGTAAACAGAAACAGAACAACATACATGGAAATGAGTTCAACACGTTTTAATGTATTTTTAGTTTTAATCATGTTCATTTGTATCTCTCTCTGTATGACAGATTCTCAGTAGGTTTCCATGGTCCATTAACCTAACAGCCTGGCAGGTCTACACAGTGAGAGAGGGTGGGGGGTAGAGAGGGGGGGAGGGAGGGAAGAGAGAGGGGTAGAGAGAGAGAGAGAGAGAGAGAGGGGGGAGAGAGAGGGAGTGAGAGAGAGTGAGAGAGAGAGAGAGAGACAGAGAGAGAGAGAGAGAGAGAGAGAGAGAGAGAGAGAGAGAGAGAGGGGGTTCTTTAACCAGTTTGGCTCATTGGACAGGTCAGAGTCTATGTTTGTGAGAGATAGGGGAGTGTGGAGGCGGAGAGAGGAGCGAAGAGAGACAGAGGGAGAGACTACAGACATTATCACAACCTACCACTGGAGGAAGACAAATAAACAGTTTTTGTCTGTCATTCTTACATTCATGGTCACAAAACAATCCATTTTTATGTCTCTATTTGGTTTGGTCAGGGTGTGATGTGGGGTGGGCATTCTATGTTTTGTTTTCTATGTTTCTTTATTTCTATGTTTTGGCCAGGTATGGTTCTCAGTCAGGGACAGCTGTCTATCGTTGTCTCTGATTGGTTTGGTCAGGGTGTGATGTGGGGTGGGCATTCTATGTTTGGTTTTCTATGTTTCTTTATTTCTATGTTTTGGCCAGGTATGGTTCAGGGACAGCTGTCTATCATTGTCTCTGATTGGTTAGGTCAGGGTGTGATGTGGGGTGGGCATTCTATGTTTTGTTTTCTGTTTCTTTATTTCTATGTTTTGGCCAGGTATGGTTCAGGGACAGCTGTCTATCATTGTCTCTGATTGGTTAGGTCAGGGTGTGATGTGGGGTGGGCATTCTATGTTTTGTTTTCTATGTTTCTTTATTTCTATGTTTTGGCTGGGTATGGTTCTCAGTCAGGGACAGCTGTCTATCGTTGTCTCTGATTGGTTAGGTCAGGGTGTGATGTTGGGTGGGCATTCTATGTTTTGTTTTCTATGTTTCTTTATTTCTATGTTTTGGCTGGGTATGGTTCTCAATCAGGGACAGCTGTCTATCGTTGTCTCTGATTGGGAACCATACTTAGGCAGCCCTTTCCCCTCCTTTCAGTGTGGGAAGTTAACTTTGTTAGTGGCTCTTTGCCCTGTAAGCTTCACAGTTTTTTTTTTATAGAGCTCTGGTCAAAGTGGTGCACTATGTAGGCAATAGGGTGTTATAGCGCTCTGGTCAAAGTAGTGCACTATGTAGGCAATAGGGTGTTATAGAGCTCTGGTCTAAAGTAGTGCACTATGTAGGGAATAGGGTGTTATAGAGCGCTGGTCAAAGTAGTGCACTATGTAGGGAATAGGGTGTTATAGAGCTCTGCTCAAAGTAGTGCACTACAGTATGTAGGGAATAGGGTGTTATAGAGCTCTGGTCAAAGTAGTGCATTATGTAGGGAATATGGTGTTATAGAGCTCTGGTCTAAAGTAGTGTACTACAGTATGTAGGGAATAGGGTGTTATAGAGCTCTGGTCTAAAGTAGTGTACTACAGTTTGTAGGGAATAGGGTGTTATAGAGCTCTGGTCAAAGTAGTGCACTATGTAGGGAATAGGGTGTTATAGAGCTCTGCTCAAAGTAGTGCACTACAGTATGTAGGGAATAGGCTGTTATAGAGCTCTGGTCAAAGTAGTGCACTATGTAGGCAATGGGGTGTGATAGAGCTCTGGTCAAAGTAGTGCACTATGTAGGGAATAGGGTGTTATAGAGCTCTGTTCAAAGTAGTGCACTATGTTGGGAATAGGGTGCAATAGAGCTCTGTTCAAAGTAGTGCACTATGTTGGGAATAAGGTATTATAGAGCTCTGTTCAAAGTAGTGCACTACAGTATGTAGGGAATAGGGTGTTATAGAGCTCTGGTCAAAGTAGTGTACTACAGTATGTAGGGAATAGGGTGTTATAGAGCTCTGTTCAAAGTAGTGTACTACAGTATGTAGGGAATAGGGTGTTATAGAGCTCTGGTCAAAGTAGTGTACTACAGTATGTAGGGAATAGGGTGTTATAGAGCTCTGGTCAAAGTAGTGTACTACAGTATGTAGGGAATAGGGTGTGATAGAGCTCTGGTCAAAGTAGTGCACTATGTAGGGAATAGGGTGTTATAGAGCTCTGTTCAAAGTAGTGCACTATGTTGGGAATAGGGTGCAATAGAGCTCTGTTCAAAGTAGTGCACTATGTTGGGAATAAGGTATTATAGAGCTCTGTTCAAAGTAGTGCACTACAGTATGTAGGGAATAGGGTGTTATAGAGCTCTGTTCAAAGTAGTGTACTACAGTATGTAGGGAATAGCGTGTTATAGAGCTCTGGTCAAAGTAGTGTACTACAGTATGTAGGGAATAGGGTGTTATAGAGCTCTGGTCAAAAGTAGTGAACTATATAGGGAATAGGGTGTCATAGAGCTCTGTTCAAAGTAGTGTACTCTATAGGGAATAGGCTGCCACTTTGGGACAGAAACTCGAACTTGAATCACTGGTCTTGGAAACTGCTAGTTGTTCATACGGTGTTGTTATTAATGATTAACCTTGAAATGCAGTGGTCTGAATCAGGGTCACACAGTGTTTGTTGGAAGTTTTAAACACACGGTTCTGGGCTTAAAGAAAGAAGACACCGGTACCATGTCAGATATGGAGTTGAAATGGATTCCATGTTGAGTTGCATCCCAATATTACACTTTATATACATCATAGAAGACTGAAATATATTTCATGTTGAGTTGCATCCCAAAATATTCACTTTATATACATCACAGATGACTGAAATATAACAAAACCATTTGGCAGAGAAACACCGGATTTTCGGCGTTAAAAAACTATTAATGTTTATTAATTATAAAAAATATGAATAACATTCCACCATGAGGTCACTAGGTAATAATGATACAATATGAATAACATTCCACCATGAGGTCACTAGGTAATAATGATACAATATGAATAACATTCCACCATGAGGTCACTAGGTAATAATGATACAATATGAATAACATTCCACCATGAGGTCACTAGGTAATAATGATACAATATGAATAACATTCCACCATGAGGTCACTAGGTAATAATGATACAATATGAATAACATTCCACCATGAGGTCACTAGGTAATAATGATACAATATGAATAACATTCCACCATGAGGTCACTAGGTAATAATGATACAATATGAAAAACATTCCACCATGAGGTCACTAGGTAATAATGATACAATATGAATAACATTCCACCATGAGGTCACTAGGTAATAATGATACAATATGAATAACATTCCACCATGAGGTCACTAGGTAATAATGGTAAAATATGAATAACATTCCACCATGAGGTCACTAGGTAATAATGATACAATATGAATAACATTCCACCATGAGGTCACTAGGTAGTAATGGTACAATATGAATAACATTCCACCATGAGGTCACTAGGTAATAATGATACAATATGAATAACATTCCACCATGAGGTCACTAGGTAATAATGGTACAATATGAATAACATTCCACCATGAGGTCACTAGGTAATAATGATACAATATGAATAATATTCCACCATGAGGTCACTAGGTAATAATGGTACAATATGAATAACATTCCACCATGAGGTCACTAGGTAATAATGATACAATATGAATAACATTCCACCATGAGGTCACTAGGTAATAATGGTACAATATGAATAACATTCCACCATGAGGTCACTAGGTAATAATGATACAATATGAATAACATTCCACCATGAGGTCACTAGGTAATAATGATACAATATGAATAACATTCCACCATGAGGTCACTAGGTAATAATGGTACAATATGAATAACATTCCACCATGAGGTCACTAGGTAATCTGACTGCAGGAAAGCAGTAGCTACACAGCGATGTTATTGGAAACACAAGGATTTTCTGGTAAACAGGTTAAACTGGGTTTCTGATGATGCTGACATGGGGTCAGAGCTACTAAACTTTAACAGAAATGATGGAGTCCTAAATTAATCAGTAACAAAAATTACACAAAGTTTCCTGACATTGGGGAGGTGAATAAACGGTTCCCAAGGTTTCATTCTCAACACAAAGGAAACTCTCACTGACTTGACATGTTCTGGTTTTGAATTCAGGCTGCAAGGTAAGAATCCTACCAGGGATTATTCATGTAGGATGTTGGTAGAAAGTTGAAGATACAGAGCCACTTGTCATCAGAAAGGTGCTCTCTCAGCAGAACCGAAAATATTTCAATGACTTGACATCTTCTGGTTGTGAATTCAGGCTACAAGGTAAGACTTTTCCCAGGGATTATTGTAAAGTGTGAAGAGAAATTAAATGTATGGTGTAATTTTAGTTTAGTGAATGACAGTAAAACACTCAGATGTAACAGTCCATTTCACCTGGGACAGCTACGTGACAGTTCAATCATACAAAATGGCGCTAACTGGGGCATAGGCAAGTCACATTCAATAACATGTTGTTCATATAGCTAACTGGGTGTAGTCAAGTCACATTCAATAACATGTTGTTCATATAGCTAACTGGGTGTAGTCAAGTCACATTCAATAACAGGTTGTTCATATAGCTAACTGGGTGTAGTCAATGAAATGAAAAAAAAACATATTGTTCATATATTCGTATATTGTGGATATTTTACAATTTGTATATTTATTCATGTATTATAGTTCAATGACATGTTGGATCTCTGTTTAGGGGTCATTGCCCTGAAAATGAGTCTCTCTGGGGAGAGAGAGGAGGGCGGCCATGCCTCGAAAATGAGTCTCTGGGGAACATGACACCAAAGCTAAGAGGTGAGATTACAATTTTGTTTAAGAATTTATGAAGAGTTTATATCCATAATTTTTTCACATTTGTGTTTTTTCATCAGAAATGAAGTCTTCTTGGTACCTTCATGTGTAAAATATTACTGTTCTAAGATTCATAGATTTGAGTGTCTGATACTTTCCCCTAAACGTCAACTGAGCGGTGCAGAGACACCATTCAAATGTGTGCAGATTCATCACATCTTCAGCTGGAAACACTAAGTGATGTTGTCCATCTGTGACCAAAGAGAAAGTGGTCTTAGTTCAATTCTATGAAATGATTTAGTATTTATTTTCATTTTGGGGGCTGAACATCACAGCGAATATTGTTACATCACAGCGGATATTGTTACATCACAGCGAATATTGTTACATTCTCTAGATTCTCAAGTTTAATTTGATCTATAGAGCCCCACAGTGGAGGTGTCATAATACCCATAACACCTAGCGGTCAAACAGGGAAATGGTTCCAATAGTTTTATAGAGCCCCACAGTGGAGGTGTCATAATACCCATAACACCTAGCGCTCAAACAGGGAAATGGTTCCAATAGTTTTATAGAGCCCCACAGTGGAAGTGTCATAATACCCATAACACCCAGCGGTCAAACAGGGAAATGGTTCCAATAGTTTTATAGAGCCCCACAGTGGAAGTGTCATAATACCCATAACACCTAGCGCTCAAACAGGGAAATGGTTCCAATAGTTTTATAGAGCCCCACAGTGGAGGTGTCATAATACCCATAACACCTAGCGGTCAAACAGGGAAATGTTTCCAATAGTTTATAGAGCCCCACAGTGGAGGTGTTATAGTACCCATAACACCTAGCGGTCAAACAGGGAAATGTTTCCAATAGTTTATAGAGCCCCACAGTGGAGGTGTTATAGTACCCATAACACCTAGCGGTCAAACAGGGAAATGGTGCCAATAGTTTTATAGAGCCCCACAGTGGAGGTGTCATAGTACCCATAACACCTAGCGGTCAAACAGGGAAATGTTTCCAATAGTTTATAGAGCCCCACAGTGGAGGTGTTATAGTACCCATAACACCTAGCGGTCAAACAGGGAAATGTTTCCAATAGTTTTATAGAGCCCCACAGTGGAGGTGTTATAATACCCATAACACCTAGCGGTCAAACAGGGAAATGGTTCCAATAGTTTTATAGAGCCCCACAGTGGAGGTGTCATAATACCCATAACACCTAGCGGTCAAACAGGGAAATTGTTCCAATAGTTTTATAGAGCCCCACAGTGGAGGTGTCATAATACCCATAACACCTAGCGGTCAAACAGGGAAATTGTTCCAATAGTTTTATAGAGCCCCACAGTGGAGGTGTTAGAGGGAATTGTAGAAACACTTGAGCCTTTTGGATGGACACTTCTAATGTAACAAAATAATCAGCAGTGGTGCTGCAGTGGTGCTGCAGTGGTGCCTGGGTAATATCACTGGGGAAGACATGGTACAACACATGTGTTGTTATAATAGTGGGTAATATCACTGGGGAAGACATGGTACAACACATGTGTTGTGATAATAGTGGGTAATATAGTGGGTAATATCACTGGGGAAGACATGTTACAACACATGTGTTGTGATAATAGTGGGTAATATCACTGGGGAAGACATGTTACAACACATGTGTTGTGATAATAGTGGGTAATATAGTGGGTAATATCACTGGGGAAGACATGGTACAACACATGTGTTGTGATAATAGTGGGTAATATAGTGGGTAATATCACTGGGAAGACATGTTACAACACATGTGTTGTGATAATAGTGGGTAATATAGTGGGTAATATCACTGGGGAAGACATGTTACAACACATGTGTTGTGATAATAGTGGGTAATATAGTGGGTAATATCACTGGGGAAGACATGTTACACCACATGTGTTGTGATAATAGTGGGTAATATAGTGGGTAATATCACTGGGGAAGACATGTTACACCACATGTGTTGTGATAATAGTGGGTAATATAGTGGGTAATATCACTGGGGAAGACATGGTACAACACATGTGTTGTGATAATAGTGGGTAATATCACTGGGGAAGACATGGTACAACACATGTGTTGTGATAATTGCATTGTTTGCTCTATAACCTGCTAGTTCATATGCTTTGCAACCATGATATATAAGCCTAAGGCCCAGACAATAAGAAGACACAGTGGCAGATGCAATTCAACCACACCTTTGTTTCATCACTAAATCAGAGAGTCTGTCCGGTGGAGTCCACAACACATATTGCATTTAACAGACATCTAAAAGATACCAACAACTATTTAGTCTCATCAACGTAAGCTACATATGTGGCAGTCCATGGTTCTGATGTATGTGTGTGTGTGTGTGTGTGTGTGTGTGTGTGTGTGTGTGTGTGTGTGTGTGTGTGTGTGTGTGTGTGTGTGTGTGTGTGTGTGTGCATGCGTGTGTGTGTGTGTTCAGCAGATTTCTCTACTTGTTGTTGATGTTGAAATTCAACACACGGACACTTGAAGTCAAACTTAAATGAATCATTTAGTTAACTGGAGAGGTTTAAACGACCTCAATGCACCACAGTAGAGAAGAGATAGCACCCTGTCACAGTCACCTGCATGGACCAAAACAGAGTGAGAGAAGAGATAGCACCCTGTCACAGTCACCTGCATGAACCAAAACAGAGTGAGAGAAGAGATAGCACCTGTCACAGTCACCTGCATGAACCAAAACAGAGTGAGAGAAGAGATAGCACCCTGTCACAGTCACCTGCATGAACCAAAACAGAGTGAGAGAAGAGATAGCACCCTGTCACAGTCACCTGCATGAACCAAAACAGAGTGAGAGAAGAGATAGCATCCTGTCACAGTCACCTGCATGAACCAAAACAGAGTGACAGAAGAGATAGCACCCTGTCACAGTCACCTGCATGAACCAAAACAGAGTGAGAGAAGAGATGGCACCCTGTCACAGTCACCTGCATGAACCAAAACAGAGTGAGAGAAGAGATAGCACCCTGTCACAGTCACCTGCATGAACCAAAACAGAGTGAGAGAAGAGATAGCACCCTGTCACAGTCACCTGCATGAACCAAAACAGAGTGAGAGAAGAGATAGCACCCTGTCACAGTCACCTGCATGAACCAAAACAGAGTGAGAGAAGAGATGGCACCCTGTCACAGTCACCTGCATGAACCAAAACAGAGTGAGAGAAGAGATGGCACCCTGTCACAGTCACCTACATGAACCAAAACAGAGTGACAGAAGAGATTCTCTTCAGCAACGAAATTCCAGAAGAACAAAACGGTCTATCACCCTGTCATACTGTTTCATTTGTTATATTTTTATTTCACCTTTATTTAACCAGGTAGGCTAGTTGAGAACACCTTTATTTAACCAGGTAGGCTAGTTGAGAACACCTTTATTTAACCAGGTAGGCTAGTTGAGAAACCTTTATTTAACCAGGTAGGCTAGTTGAGAACACCTTTATTTAACCAGGTAGGCTAGTTGAGAACAAGTTCTCATTTGCAACTGCGAGGCCAAGTTAAAGCATAGCAGAGTGATCAGACAACACAGAGTTACACATGGAGTAAACAATTAACAAGTCAATAAATACTGTACATACCTTTATTTTATGTCCTCGGCTACTTGGCTAAAAAGCTTGGTTCGCAACTTTCGCTAGTTAACTATTAAACATTAGCCGTCTACATCTAGCTACATATTGAACTTCCATCCTCTCAGGTCAGGGCGCAATGTATGAATTAATGATTAGTTCAGAATCAGATTTATAATCATTAGCCAGTACGGAGAATTAAGTAAAACCACAAGTCCAAATTCCTATCTCCATCTCCATGCCTCACAAAGAAGGGCACTTATTGGTAGATGGGAAAACAAAAGCAGACATTGAATATGATTTTGAGCCTGGTGAAGTTATTATTAATTACACTTTGGATGGTGAATCAATACACCCAGTCACTACAAAGATACAGGCGTCTTCCTAACTTAGTTGCCGGAGAGGAAGGAAACCTCTCATTGATTTCAGCATGAGGCCAATGGTGACTTAAAAACAGTTACAGAGTTTAATAGCTGTGATAGGAGAACACTGAGGATGGATCAACAACTCTGATCCAGTAGTGAGTCATTTAGCAGGCGCTCTGATCCAGCAGTGAATCATTTAGCAGACGCTCTGATCCAGTAGTGAGTCATTTAGCAGACTCTCTGATCCAGTAATGAGTCATTTAGCAGGCGCTCTGATCCAGCAGTGAATCATTTAGCAGACGCTCTGATCCAGTAGTGAGTCATTTAGCAGACGGTCTGATCCAGTAGTGAGTAATTTAGCAGGCGCTCTGATCCAGTAGTGAGTCATTTAGCAGACGCTCTGATCCAGTAATGAGTCATTTAGCAGACGCTCTGATCCAGTAATGAGTCATTTAGCAGACGCTCTGATCCAGTAGTGAGTATTTTAGCAGACGCTCTGATCCAGTAGTGAGTCATTTAGCAGGCCCTCTGATCCAGTAGTGAGTCATTTAGCACACTCTCTGATCCAGTAATGAGTCATTTAGCAGACGCTCTGATCCAGTAATGAGTCATTTAGCAGACGCTCTGATCCAGTAGTGAGTCATTTAGTAGACTCTCTGATCCAGTAGTGGGGGACCTGATCCTAGATCATAATGAATAAGATTACATGGAGAGGGGGGACCTGATCCTAGATCATAATGAATCAGATTACATGGAGAGGGGGACCTGATCCTAGATCATAATGAATCAGATTACATGGAGAGGGGGGACCTGATCCTAGATCATAATGAATCAGATTACATGGAGAGGGGGGACCTGATCCTAGATCATAATGAATCAGACTAGATGGAGAGGGGGACCTGATCCTAGATCATAATGAATCAGATTACATGGAGAGGGGGGACCTGATCCTAGATCATAATGAATCAGATTACATGGAGAGGGGACCTGATCCTAGATCATAATGAATCAGATTACATGGAGAGGAGGACCTGATCCTAGATCATAATGAATCAGATTACATGGAGAGGGGGACCTGATCCTAGATCATAATGAATCAGATTACATGGAGAGGGGGGACCTGATCCTAGATCATAATGAATCAGATTACATGGAGAGGGAGACCTGATCCTAGATCATAATGAATCAGATTACATGGAGAGGGGGGACCTGATCCTAGATCATAATTAATCAGATTAAATGGAGAGGGGGGACCTGATCCTAGATCATAATTAATCAGATTACATGGAGAGGGGGACCTGATCCTAGATCATAATGAATCAGATTAGATGGAGAGGTGGACCTGATCCTAGATCATAATGAATCAGATTAGATGGACAGGAGGAGCTGATCCTAGATCATAATGAATCAGATTACATGGAGAGGGGGGACCTGATCCTAGATCATAATGAATCAGATTACATGGAGAGGGAGACCTGATCCTAGATCATAATGAATCAGATTACATGGAGAGGGGGGACCTGATCCTAGATCATAATTAATCAGATTACATGGAGAGGGGGGACCTGATCCTACATCATAATGAATCAGATTACATGGAGAGGGGGACCTGATCCTAGATCACAATGAATCAGATTACATGGAGAGGGGGAGACCTGATCCTAGATCATAATGAATCAGATTAGATGGAGAGGGGGAGCTGATCCTAGATAGTAATGAATCAGATTAGATGGAGAGGTGGACCTGATCCTAGATCATAATGAATCAGATTAGATGGACAGGAGGAGCTGATCCTAGAGCAACGCTCCTCTTCTGGGACACTGCCTTTATGAAACAGAACACATAGTTGTAAAGTCTAGTTACAGCAGGTGTTTACTGCCATCTAGTGGAAGATACCAATACAGATACCAATACAACACGGCTGAGCTGAAACTGAAAGTAAAGTTGTTCTTTTGTTCAGGATCCATTTTGAGACGACAGAGCAGAAAAGACTATATGGAGATTATTGAAAAATAAAGTAAGTATTTCTGAACAATAATCTATTCTAATGGACAGAATAAGATAATTAATACCTGGAATGAGATATTACTATTTAGTAGAACTGCTACTTGAGCTGAGTTGCTGACAGACAGCAGATTTCAAAGTGTAAACTAATCAGTAGGCCGACATGTTATCAGTAAAACGTCTGGTAAAGATGGTGGAAGAGCTTTTCAATTATATGATTTTATGTTTATCTCAGGGTTTCTGAATCCTTTTGTTCTTACCAGCACTTACACTCCTGATTCAACTAATCATCACATATTTTAAAATAATTTAATATTCGAGGCAAACAAATGAACATTCTCAAATGAAAACCCTTTGGGTTTGTAGGACTGCTTACAATTATTAAAGTCCTACAGTAACTCACATCTTGGAGAAAAAACACAGCTAAACTTGGTTTCGAGTAAATTAATGTTTATCAAAAATAATGTAAGAGAGATGTCTTGAAGAAACGCGTCTGGGTTTTAGAACTCAGTGTCTCAGTGCCCTGCGCGACAGTGGGAGTATCGTTTTGCATGGCCCGGTGCTACAGCTGAGTGGACATATAATTTATGGACCAATGGAATGGTCTAAAATGCTTAAACTCTGCTCCCCGGGGAGCCGGGCAATGCACAACTAATTCCCCAGTGACCGTTACTTTATTTCCTGATATGAAATGGAAAGTAATTTTGTAGCTGACGCAGTTCCAGAATGTCTGTTGAAACTGTGTCTCATATGGAACGTTAGAACAGTGGTGGAAACAGAACTCAGTTCCAGAATGTCTGTTGAAACTGTGTCTCATATGGAACGTTAGAACAGTGGTGGAAACAGAACTCAGTTCCAGAATGTCTGTTGAAACTGTGTCTCATATGGAACGTTAGAACAGTGGTGGAAACAGAACTCAGTTCCAGAATGTCTGTTGAAACTGTGTCTCACATGGAACGTTAGAACAGTGGTGGAAACAGAACTCAGTTCCAGAATGTCTGTTGAAACTGTGTCTCATATGGAACGTTAGAACAGTGGTGGAAACAGAACTCAGTTCCAGAATGTCTGTTGAAACTGTGTCTCATATGGAACGTTAGAACAGTGGTGGAAACAGAACTCAGTTCTCAAACTGGAGTAAAAGTAAAGATTCCTTAATAGAAAATGACTCAAGTAAAAGTGAAAGTCACCCAGTAAAATACTACTTCAGGAAAAGTCTAGAAGTATTTGGTTTTAAATATAATTAAATATCAAAAGTAAAAGTAAAGTTGTAATAATTGAAAACTCCTTATATTAAGAAAACCAGACTGCACAATGTTCTTGTTATTTTAATTTATGGATAGCCAGGGTCACACTCCAACACTCAGACACCATTTAAAAACAAAGCATTTGTGTTTAGTGAGTCCTCCAGATCAGAGGCATTAGGGATGACCAGCGATGTTCTGTTGATAATTGTGCAAATTGGACAATTTTCTGTCCTGCTAAGCATTCAAAATGTAATGAGTACCTTTGGCTGTCAGGGAAAATATACGGAGTAAAAAGTACATCATTCTATTTATGAATGTAGTGAAGTGAAAGTAAAAGTTGTTCAAAAATATAAATAGTAAAGTAAAGGACAGATACCCACAAAAACTACTGAAGTAGTACTTTAAAGTATTTTACTGAAGTACTTTACACCACTGCATTAGAAGACAGATAAATGTGTTGATTTGAAGGAAATTCTATTCTACTGTATCTTAGTCTATGCATTACTCATCTCATATGTATATACTGTAATCTATTCTACTGTATCTTAGTCTATGCATTACTCATCTCATATGTATATACTGTAATCTATTCTACTGTATCTTAGTCTATTCATTACTAATCTCATATGTATATACTGTATTCTATACTATTCTACTGTATCTTAGTCTATGCATTACTCATCTCATATGTATATACTCTATTCTATTCTACTGTATCTTAGTCTATGCATTACTCATCTCATATGTATATACTGTATACTATTCTACTGTATCTTAGTCTATGTATTACTCATCTCATATGTATATACTCTATTCTATTCTACTGTATCTTAGTCTATGTATTACTCATATCATATGTATATACTGTATTCTATACTATTCTACTGTATTTTAGTCTATGCCGCTCTGACATTGTGACCAATAACATTTGATTTGATTTAGATTAGGTGATATACACTACATGACCAAAAGTATGTGGACACTTGCTAGTCGAACATCTCATTCCAAAATCATAGGCATTCCTATGGAGTTGGTCCCCCTTTGCTGCTATAACAGCCTCCACTCTTCTGGGAAGACTTTCCACTAGATGTTGGAACATTGCTGCGGGGACTTGCTTCCGTTCAGCCACAAGAGCATTAGGGAGGTCGGGCACTGATGTTGGGTGATTGGGCCTGGCTCGCAGTCGGCATTCCAATTCATCCCAAAGGTGTTCAATGGAGTTGAGGTCAGGGCTCTGTGCAGGCCAGTCAAGTTCTTCCACACCGATCTCGACAAGCCATTACTGTATGGACCTCGCTTTGTGCACGGGATATTGTCATGCTGAAACTGGAAAGGGCCTTCCCCAAACTGCCCAAGACTATTTTTCCTCCGCCACCAAACTTTACAGTTGGCACAATGCATTCGGACAGGAAGCGTTTTCCTGGCATCCACCAAACCCAGATTCCACTGCTCCAGAGTCCAATGGCAGCGAGCTCTACACCACTCAAGCCGATGCTTGGCATTGCGCAAGGTGATCTTGTGTGCGGCTGCTTGGCCATGGAAATCCATTTCATGAAGCTCCCGATGAACAGTTATTTTGCTGACATTGCAGTTTGGAACTCGGTAGTGAGTGTTGCAACCGAGGACAGATCATTTTATGTGCTTCCACACTTGGCGAGCCAGTCCTCTGAGCTTGAGTGGCCTACCACTTCACTGTTGAGCCGTTGTTGCTCGAGACGTTTCCACTTCACAATAATAGCACTTACAGTTGACCGGGGCAGCTCTAGCAGGGCAGATATTTGACAAACTGACATGTTGGAAAGGTGGCATCCTATGACGGTGCCACGTTGAAAGGCACTGAGATCTTCAGTTAGGTCATTCTACTGCCAATGTTTGTTTATGGAAATTGCATGGCTGGCTGTCCGACTTTATACACCTGTCAGCAACTGGTGTGGCTGAAATAGAATCCACTAATTTGAAGGGGTGTCCACATATGTTTGCATATACAGTGTAGATTCTCTGTCCTGCTACTGGTAGGACTATAACATTATGTGAACTGATCTGAACAGGTTTAGGCTGGTCATCGATGACATGTATGCTATATCTGAGGTATAGACTTTCATCTGCATATCACTAACAAACTGCTAGTATACATTATAACCTAGTCTACTTTACATAATATAAAATCTACATATCACTAACAACCCCACTACTATACATTATAACCTAGTCTACTTTACATAATATAAAAACATATCACTAACAACCCCACTACTATACATTATAACCTAGTCTACTTTACATAATATAACATCTACATATCACTAACTAACCCCACTACTATACATTATAACCTAGTCTACTTTACATAATATAAAATCTACATATCACTAACAACCCCACTACTATACATTATAACCTAGTCTACTTTACATAATATAAAATCTACATATCACTAACAACCCCACTACTATACATTATAACTAGTCTCTTTACATAATATATCTACATATCACTAACCCCACTACTATACATTATAGTCTACTTTACATAATATAACATCTACATATCACTAACAACCCCACTACTATACATTATAAACCTAGTCTACTTTACATAATATAACATCTACATATCACTAACAACCCACTACTATACATTATAACCTAGTCTACTTTACATAATATAACATCTACATATCACTAACAACCCCACTACTATACATTATAACCTAGTCTACTTTTACATAATATAACATCTACATATATCACTACTATACATTATAAAGTCTACTTTACATAATATAACATCTACATATCACTAACAACCCCACTACTATACATTATAACCTAGTCTACTTTACATAATATAACATCTACATATCACTAACAACCCCACTACTATACATTATAACCTAGTCTACTTTACATAATATAACATCTACATATCACTAACAACCCCACTACTATACATTATAACCTAGTCTACTTTACATAATATAACATCTACATATCACTAACAACCCCACTACTATACATTATAACCTAGTCTACTTTACATAATATAACATCTACATATCACTAACAACCCCACTACTATACATTATAACCTAGTCTACTTTACATAATATAACATCTACATATCACTAACAACCCCACTACTATACATTATAACCTAGCCTACATTATAACATAATATCACTAACAAAACTATACATTATAACCTAGTCACTTTACATAATATAACATCTACATATCACTAACAACCCACTACTATACATTATTGCATAATAAAACCATATTCTGAATGGATCAATCAAATCAAATACATATCACTTTATTTATAACCTAGTCTACTTTACATAATATAACCTCACTAACAACCCCACTACTATACATCAGCTCATATCTCATTATAAAGTGCATAATATAACATCTACATATCACTAACAACCCCACTACTATACATTATAACCAGAAACCCAGCCTAAAACCTCAAACAGCAAGCAATGCAGGTGTAGAAGCACGGTGGCTAGGAAAAACTCCTTAGAAAGGCCAAAACCTAGGAAGAAACCTCAAGGAACCAGGCTATGTGGGGTGGCCAGTCCTCTTCTGGCTGTGCCGGGTGGAGATTATAACAGAACATGGCCAAGATGTTCAAATGTTCATAAATGACCAGCATGGTCGAATAATAATAAGGCAGAACAGTTGAAACTGGAGCAGCAGCACAGTCAGGTGGACTGGGGACAGCAAGGAGCCATCACGTCAGGTAGTCCTGGGGCATGGTCCTAGGGCTCAGGTCCTCCGAGAGAGAGAAAGAAAGAGAGAATTAGAGAGAGCATATGTGGGGTGGCCAGTCCTCTTCTGGCTGTGCCGGGTGGAGATTATAACAGAACATGGCCAAGATGTTCAAATGTTCATAAATGACCAGTATGGTTGAATAATAACAAGGCAGAACAGTTGAAACTGAAATCAATGATTTCCCCCCTCAGATCAATAATGTCCGTTTTAGCCCTTCTGTCTATATTCTCAGATACGTTTAGAAAAGATCAGATTGAAAGACAATAAATAGCCACTTTTGATTAATACAAATAAGTGTGAGACATGGCCTTGTGTTGAGGCACTGTCTAGAACTACCTTAACAAACAGTGACTTATTATTATTATTGACAGTTACCATGGAGATGAAATATCACAACTACATGGTCATGTGATGCATTAAATCACCTGGCTGTTTCTATGTCTGTTAGTAAATGTTTTATTTTTCAAAGAGATAATGAATACATGAGAACAATAATTAGTTGTCACTGTGTTAATCACAACCAACATGTTGGATCTCTGTTTAGGGGTCAGTGCTCTAAAATGAGTCTCTCTGGGAAGAGAGAGGAGGGGGGCCCTGCCTCTAAAATGAGTCTCTCTGGGGAGAGAGAGGAGGGGGGCCCTGCCTCTAAAATGAGTCTCTCTGGGGAGAGAGAGGAGGGGGGCCCTGCCTCTAAAATGAGTCTCTCTGGGGAGAGAGAGGAGGGGGGCCCTGCCTCTAAAATTCATCTCTCTGAGGGACATGACACCAAAGATAAGAGGTAAGATGATAATTTTATGAATAATTTATAAAGTTTATTTCCAAAATAAATAGCTATCTTAAGATGAATGCACTTACTGTAAATCACTCTGGATAAGAGCATCTGCTAAATCAGGGTTCTCAATCCGGGGTCTGTGGAGGTACTGCAGGGGTTCTCAATCCGGGGTCTGTGGAGGTACTGCAGGGGTTCTCAATCCGGGGTCTGTGGAGGTACTGCAGGGTTCTCAATCCGGGGTCTGTGGAGGTACTGCAGGGGTTCTCAATCCGGGGGTCTGGGGAGGTACTGCAGGGGTTCTCAATCCGGGGTCTGTGGAGGTACTGCAGGGGTTCTCAATCCGGGGTCTGGGGAGGTACTGCAGGGGTTCTCAATCCGGGGTCTGTGGAGGTACTGCAGGGGTTCCACGGCACCCTGTTTCGTTGCAATGTCAGACATTTGATAGGATTTTTACATGACACAACCACTCTTCTCTTAATTATTGACTAATATAATGGAATGCATATTTTAACCAATTGTGATGGTTGTTACCAGCAGAATATTGACAATATAATTGTTACATCAGCACTCTCTTCACACCCGTTTAACAACTCTAAATATCTTTGGCATAGTAGGCATCAAGTCCCTTCCAATAATGTTGCCTACAACGTTTCATACAATGTTCATTTTCATCGAACACATATTACACCCTAGACGCCTTCAACTGCCCAATTTATATCCATCCCCAATTTAGGAGTATTTTTTAACAATATGATGTTGCGCTCCAAAGGGAGAACTTGAAATAACATGATGTAGATAATTAAATCATCAAAAGAAAAACGTGTTTAGAAAACAAGGTTCCTTATAAAAAGGCTTCTATCACTTCCTTAAAATATGAAATCAATAAAAGTTATATATATTTTGGGGTTCACCGGATTCATCATCGAGACGAGGGACAGACGAACGACCTGCTAACTAACCAAGCTAGTCGGTACAGCTCGGTAAGCTAGCTAGCTACTTTACCAGCAGCATCCTAGTTATCCTAGCTAGTCGGTACAGCTCGGTAAGCTAGCTAGCTACCAGCAGCATCTATCCAGCAGCATCCTAGTTATCCTAGTTATCCTAGCTAGTCGGTACAGCTCGGTAAGCTAGCTAGCTACTCTACCAGCAGCATCCTAGTTATCCTAGCTAGTCGGTACAGCTCGGTAAGCTAGCTAGCTACTCTACCAGCAGCATCCTAGTTATCCTAGCTAGTCGGTACAGCTCGGTAAGCTAGTTAGCTACTCTACCAGCAGCATCCTAGTTATCCTAGCTACCACTACATCATCACTAGCTCCCAGCAGCATTGTTTCCTAGCTAGTCGTGTTTAAACCCTAAGCTGTGTCCAAGGACCAGAACTTTTGAATATTATTTTCAGCGCCTCAATACTCACCATTGAACATCCGGGTAAATAATCACTAGTCAGAACCTCAACCTCAGTATACATTCATTATAAAAATCATCTTAATATCTGATCCTTGTGAGTAAACAACCTCGGAGTGCGTCTTCCAGCCCTCTAATAAATGACATCATTCAACCCTCCCGGTTAGTAAATTTACCTCAACATGTTTCTTCCCCGGAGAAGGCAGAGTAACGACACCATTTAGCGGGGCTGAAGACTGACTACAACGCTCGCGTTCTAAATTAAACAAAAAAAAGTTATTAAAAATGAACATTTCTAAAAATGGAAGTCAGTTCTATTTTGAAACTCTTCTTATGTTTCCCCATCTGAGCTCAGAGTAGATGAGAGATGTAATGTTTGTCTCTGTTGTGTTGAAGCCCAATCAAGCAGGAGAGACCAGCCTCCCTGTTCCCAGCTGTGTGTCCATGAAGAGTGACTGGTCTATGGATAAACCTATAAACTTTAGAAAGGGAGACTTTTCTACTGAACAAAGGTAAGAAGAACTCATGGGTCATGGTCAGTGAGATAAATAACACTGTCTCTAGTCATTTCTCCTCCCATTTTCCCATTTATTGTTGTTGTTTTCATAATCCATAGGCTAATCATTTTGTCCATTTTTCATAGTCCTAAAACAATATTAAACAAACACAACATTTCCTCCCTGTGTGTGCGTGTGTGCGTGTGCATGTGTGTGTGTGTGTGTGTGTGTGCACTCCCTGGATGAGGAGATGTAATCTCATGTTTTGTCCACAGAAACCAACAGGAGAGATCAGAGTCAGAGATTCTCAGTGGTCTGTCTTCCCAGAGTCATCAAACAGACCTGGCCTCCATATTCAGTGTATGTGGTCCTGTTATGTACATTTGTTTTTGTTTACCTCAAGTAAAGTTGATCTGTCAATCATTCATTAATGTGTTGATGAGAAAGCATTTATTCTCTTGCTTAACTTATTTACTTTATTTATTTCAGTTGCTTGAAGAGAAAATTATGACATTTGTGAAGAACGAGCTGAAGATGTTCAAGAGGATTCTTAGTCCAGAACTCCCAGAAGGCTTTGAGAGTCAGAAGCAGGATAAGGAAGTGGTGGATGCTGAAGATGAGAAGCAGGAGAGCAGTGCCAGAGAGGGGGCTCTGAAGATCACACTGCACATCCTGAGGAAAATGAACCAGAAGGAGCTTGCTGACACACTGGAGAAATGTAAGATCTGTCTGCCTCATGTTGAATGCTGTTTTATAACATTTAAAAGCTGTAGCTAAAGTACAGCTAAAGTAGCTGTGTAACTCAATGATATTGTAGCAGCCTTAACACAACACCTAGTGACCTCATCAAGTAGCAGCAGGGATGTGTTGTGGTGATTCATTTAGAGAGAGAGAACATTAATAATACCATCAATAATACCAATAATAATATAATCAGTCACACCAGTCTGTAATGCATTATGAAAACATTTACACATTTATACAGTCAGTTAAGAGAATAAATTATTATAATTTAAACTTTATAACAGTCCTACAATACTGTAGACATTAAAACAGACATAATATTAATATCCTCTGTGTTATTTCTAGATTCAGATGAGCTGCTGTGATTTGCCAACGTGAACTCAAATCTAATCTAAAGAAGAAGTTTCAATGTGTATTTGAGGGGATCGCTAAACAAGGAAACCCAACACTTCTCAATAAGATCTACACAGAGCTCTACATCACAGAGGGTGGAACAGGAGAGGTCAATAATGAACATGAGCTGAGACAGATTGAGACAACAACCAGGAAACAAGCAAGACCAGAGACTGCAATCAAATGTAACGACATCTTCAAACCCTTAACTGGACAAGACAAACTTATCAGAACTGTGCTGACAAAGGGAGTCGCTGGCATTGGAAAAACAGTCTCTGTGCAGAAGTTCATTCTGGACTGGGCTGAAGGAAAAGCAAATCAGGATGTCCAATTTGTATTTTCATTCCCTTTTCGGGAGCTGAATTTGATGAAAGGGGACAAACACACTTTCATTGAACTTCTTAATCACTTCTCAATGGAAACCAAACAATCAAGAATCTCCATCTACAACAAGTACAAAGTTCTGTTCATCTTTGATGGTCTGGATGAGTGCCGACTGCCCCTAGACTTCCAGAAGAACAAGATCTGTTGGGACGTCACAGAGTCAACCTCAGTGGATGTTCTGCTGACAAATCTCATCAAGGGAAATCTGCTTCCCTCTGCTCTCCTCTGGATAACTACCCGACCTGCAGCAGCCAATAAGATCCCCCCTGAGTGTGTTGACCAGGTGACAGAGGTACGAGGGTTCAATGACCCACAGAAGGAGGAGTACTTCAGGAAGAGATTCAGGGATGAGAACCTGGCCAGCAGAATCATCTCACACATAAAGACATCAAGGAGCCTCCACATCATGTGCCACATTCCAGTCTTCTGTTGGATTTCTGCAACAGTCCTTGAACACATGCTGAAACATAAGATAGAAGAGATGCCCAAGACTCTGACTGAGATGTACACACACCTTGTGGAGTTTCATACCAAACAGAAGAATGAAAAGTATCTTGGGAAAGAAGAGACAGGTCCACACTGGAATAAAGAGAGCATTCTGTCACTGGGAAAACTGGCTTTTCAACAGCTTGTGAATGGTAATCTGATTTTCTATGAAGAAGACCTGAAAGAGGCTGGAATTGATGTCAATGAAGCCTCAGTGTACTCAGGATTGTGCACACAGCTCTTTAAAGAGGAATGTGGGCTGTACCAGGACAAGGTGTACTGCTTTGTTCATCTGAGCATTCAGGAGTTTCTGGCTGCTGTATATGTGTTCCTCTCATTCATCAACAACAATGAGAATCTAATGGACAAACTGCAAACAACGTCCAGGAACTTTTTTCTGTGAGGATCAAACAAGGCTGAACTGTTACTGAAGTTCTACAAGAGTGCTGTGGATAAAGCCTTACAAAGTGAGACAGGAAACCTGGACCTTTTCCTCCGCTTCCTTCTGGGCCTCTCACTGGAGTCCAATCAGAAGCACTTACGAGGTCTACTGACAAAGACAAGAAGCAGCTCACAGAGCCATGAAGAAACAGTCAAGTACATCAAGGAGAAGATCAGGGAGAATCCCTCTCCAGAGAGGAGCATCAATCTGTTCCACTGTCTGAATGAACTGAATGACCATTCTCTAGTGGAGGAGATCCAAAGATACCTGAGATCAGGAAGTCTCTCAAAACCCAACCTGTCACCTGCACAGTGGTCAGCTCTGGTCTTTGTGTTGCTGACTTCAGAAAAGGAGCTGGATGTGTTTGACCTGAAGAAATACTCCAGATCAGAGGAAGGTCTTCTGAGGCTGCTGCCAGTGGTCAAAGCCTCCAGAGCTGTTCTGTGAGTAAATAAAATGACATATAAGAACTAATCATCAGGAAGAAATATTCATTATAAAATATGTATTATAATATGTATATAATATTATATTGAAAAACATATTGAATAAATGCATTGATTTTCACATTAGTATAACAATATGACCATACAATTCTAGGAAACGGAAGATGAATCTATATGTTGTTTCAGAGAATAAACCAAATGCATCTGCCATTGTCCTTCTACACTACTGGTGTTAAATTAACAGTGTGTTTGTGAAGTCATGATGATCTCTTTGTCAGGCTGTCAGGCTGTGGAGTCACAGAGGAAGGCTGTGCTTCTCTGGTCTCAGCTCTGGAGTCAAACCCCTCACACCTGAGAGAGCTGGACCTGAGTAACAATGACCTGAAGGATTCAGGAGTGAAGCTGCTCTCTGCTGGACTGGGGAATCCCCACTGTAAACTGGAGACTCTGAGGTCAGTATTCCTGTTGTTGGTCAACAAGTGATAAGCATTGGTTAGCATGTTTTGTTTCATATTAGGTGACAGTACAGAATGTCACTTTTATTTATTGATTCATGATTAGTATGTTTTGTTGATCTTTTAGTAATGGTGAGAGGTTGATGTGTCATTGTATCCTCTGTTATTGGAAATGGGACCAGATAAACATTTTGTCTAATGTTTTAAGTAATGTCAGAGGTTAGTTTGACTTCTTCAAATTGGGGGACTAGGTTAGCATGTTAAATGTATCCTCTGTTATTAATTAAGGTTAGCATGTTTCTGTCACCTCTGTTATGAAAATTTGGTGAAATCCAAAATGCTTTGTTGAGCCACATTTTTAACAGTGTGAGGAAAAGCTTGAAATATTTTAATACAACCTAATCTGTCATTGTATTTCTTCATAAATGAGACTGAATGAATGAATGTAAATGTGTCATTTCCTTCAAAGTGTTGGATACATAAAGTGTTTTCATTTCAAAACACCTGAAGCAGAAATGTATTAAAATGACCCTCAAATTCAAAAGTGAGCATCTATGGACTGGGGTCACCCACTGTAAACTTTGATCTGAAATCAAAATTTGTAGTTGGTCAACACATTTAAAATGTTGTTCACTGTCTAAATAGACATGGTGTGGACTGTTACTCAATACAATCTAAATCTGATACCTCACTGTGTTTAGATATGATGTGGACTGTATTTCAATACTTTCTAAATCTGATTCCTCACTGTCTGTCTTCTGACTGATACTGCTTTTAAACTGGTCTGGTCAGTCAACTCAAATATTTGTACTATACATGTTTCTATCTCAGGCAATACTTTGATCATTTGTCATTTTTTATAGATGATACACTATTTTCTGAATAGATATGGAAGGTTTCAGGACACTGATATATCTGAATATGTTGAAAAATTTACTGCCACTATTTTCACCACCAAAGAATATCAGTGTGGTTTTAATATGATTTGACTCTTTGCAGGCTGTCAGGCTGTCTAGTCACAGAGGAAGGCTGTGCTTCTCTGGTCTCAGCTCTGAGGTCAAACCCCTCACACCTGAGAGCTGGACCTGAGCTACAATCACCCAGGAGACTCAGGAGTCAGACTGCTCTCTGCTGGACTGGAGGATCCACACTGCAGACTGGAGAAACTCAAGTATGTAGAGGGTTTATGTCAATGTTCATATCAGACATGTTTGACTTATCAGGCTAGTTAAGATAAACATTCTGACCACCACTTGGCCAAAGTTATATGTGTGACAGTGTGTGTGTGTGTGTGTGTGTGTGTGTTTTGTCTCCAGTGTGTGTTTTTGCCAGTGTGTGTGTTTTCAGAGGAGTCTCAGTGTGTGTCACCAGTGTGTGTGTGTCACCAGTGTGTGTTTGTGTGTGTGTGTGTGTGTGTCTGCTAGTACACACTCTCAACACACACACTGACAAACACACACACACACACACACACACACACACACACACACAAACACACTGGACACACACACACACAGGACAAACAACACGCTGGACTCACACACACACACAAACACACACACCAACAAGCACTGGACACACACACACTGGACACACACACACACAGACACACACACACTGGACACACACACACAGTACACACACACAGTACACACACAAACACACACAACACACATATTGGACACACACACTGGACACACACACACTGGACAAACACACTGGACACACACTGGACACACACACTGGACGCACACAACTGGACACACACAGACACACACTGGACACAAACACACAGCACACACACATACACACACATACACACACACACACACACACACCCACACACACACACACACACACACACGCTAGACACATACACACATAAAAACAAACACAGATTGATATATGCTATGTGTGTGTGTGTGTGTGTGTGTGTTCATGTGTATCCTCAATGACTGTCTGTTCTTCTGCTTACCGCTACAGTGTGGAACATGGTGGAGAGAACAGAATGAAACCTGGGCTTAGAAAATGTGAGTGTTGACTGCTGTGAAGAATATGACTAAGAATAAGTCTTAATTCAAGTTAAGTCAAAGTCAAAGACCACCATCATTACTGACTTGGTCATATTAAATATCAGCTGTAGTTCTACAGAAGCAGAAATCAGGGACACCAAAGTTTACAAAGAGTTGCTTTGACAATGTGTGTGTGTGTGTGTGTGTGTGTGTAATTAATGGGAATAAGTGTGTTTTATATTACCATACAGTATAACATATGATCATTCAACAAGTCTCAAGTTACCTTAACTTCTCCTTTTGATACCTAGAAACATCTACATTAAATGAATTAGTGAAAAGTGAGTTAACATTCTAATGTGAATGATGATGATTTCTAATATTGTGTCTGGTTTCATCCATCAGATGTCTGTGATCTCACACTGGACCTAAACACAGTAAACAGACACCTCTCTCTGTCTGAGGAGAACAGAAAGGTGACATGGAGGAGAGAGGAGCAGCCGTATCCTGATCACCCAGAGAGATTTGAGAACTGGGGACAGGTGCTGTGTAGAGAGGGTCTGACTGGGCGCTGTTACTGGGAGGTAGAGTGGAGTGGGAGAATGGGGGCTGTTATAGGAGTGACATATAAAGGAATCAGCAGGAGAGGAGAGGATGAAGACTGTTGTCTTGGAAACAATGACAAGTCCTGGAGTCTGTTCTGCTCTGACAACAGTTACACTGCCAGGCACAATAGTAATCCCACTACCATAGACGTCCCCTCCTCCAGCTCCCACAGAGTAGGAGTGTATCTGGACTGGCCAGCCGGCACTCTGTCCTTCTATAGAGCCTCCTCTGACACACTGACCCACCTGTTCACATTCAACTCCACATTCACAGAGCCCCTCTATCCAGGGATTTGGGTTTGGGGTATTGGTGACTCAGTGTCCCTGAAATAACACACACACACACACTGGACACACACACACACACACACTGGACACACACACACACACACACACACACACACACACACACACAGACACATACTGGACACAGACACACACACTGGACTCACACACACACACACACACACGCTGGACACACACACACACGCTGGACACACACACACACACTGGACTCACACACACACACACACACACACACACACAGAACACACACACACACTGGACACAGACACACACATTGGACACACACACACACACACACACACACACACACACACACACACACACTGGACTCACACACACACACTGGACTCACACACACACACACACACACACGCTGGACACACACACACACACTGGACTGACACACACACACACACACACACACACACACACTGGACTCACACACACACACACACACACACACACACACACTGGACACACACGCCTGCTGGACACACAAACACACTGGACACACACACACACACTGGGACACAACACTGGACACACACTGGACAAACACACACACACTGGCCTGCTGGACACACACACTGCTGGACACACACACACACTCACACTGGACACACACACTGGACACACACACACTCACCTGCTGGACACACAAACACACTGGACTGACACACACACACACACACTGGACTCACACACACACACTGGACTCACACACACACACACACACACTGGACTCACACACTGAACAAACACACACACACTCGCCTGCTGGACACACACGCCTGCTGGACACACACACACACTGGACTGACACACACACACACACACTGGACTCACACACACACACTGGACTCACACACACACACACACTCACACTGGACACACTGAACACACACTCACCTGCTGGACACACACACACACACACTGGACTCACACACACACTGGACTCTCACACACACACTGGACTCTCACACACACACTGGACTCTCACACACACACTGGACTCTCACACACACACTGGACACACACACACACTGGACACACACACACACTGGACACACACACACACACACACACACACACACTGGACACACACACACACACACTGGACTCACACACACACACACACACTGGACTCACACTGGACTCACACACACACACACACACAAACTGGACACACACACACACTGGACACACACACACTGGACTCACACACACACACACACACACACAAACACACACACACTGGACACACACACACACTGGACTCACACACACACTGGACAACACTACACACAGGACTCACACACACACACACACACACACACACACTGGACACACACACACACACTGGACACACACACACACTGGACACACACACACACTGGACTCACACACACACTGGACTCACACACACACACACACACACACACACTGGACTCACACACACACACACACACTGGACTCACACACACACACACACACACACACACACACTGGTCTCACACACAGAACACACACACACACACTGGACACACACACACACACACTGGACACACACACACACACACACTGGACACACACACACACACTGGACTCACACACACACACTGGACTCACACACACACAGACACACACACACACACTGGACTCACACACAAACTGGACACACACTGGACACACACACACACTGGACACACACACACACACACTGGACTCACACACACACACACACACACTGGACGAATCCCTTTTGGCCCGACAGTCTAGGGGGATGGTAATGAGACACATAACACACTGGACACACAACACACAAACACTAGGACACAGGAAAAGGGGCTGAGCACAAGAAAAGAAACACACTAAGCTAGACTAGCCTACTTTAACAACAGCTAACACACACACTGGACTAGTGTATTTAACAAAGTTCACACACACACTGGTTTCCCCCTTTTCCCACCAGCAACAAACAAACACCATAACCACACTGTGATGACAAAGTGCTATGGAGGTGTTTAAACAAAAGAGAGGTTAAGACACAAACAGTGAAACACAGAGACCTACAGACATGGCATTTACACTGGATTGCTCCAGAGCACACAAATGATGGGTTTTTTTTTAAACATGGGGAACTGTGATAGGGTAGGAAACAGGTGTGTCTTCTGATTGATGATTGATTGTTGACTGATTGGGGAGTGATGGTTTTCACCTGTGAAAAGAAACACACACACAGGATACACATACACACAGGATAACTGTACACACACACACACACTGGACTCACACTGGACTCACACACACTGGACTCACACACACACACACACTGGACTCACACTGGACACACACACACACTGGGCAAAGACACACACAAACACACACACACACACACACACACACACTGGACACACACACACACACAACAAACACACACTGGACTCACAGACACAAACTGGACACAACACACACACACTGGACAAACAAACACACACACAAACACATATGGACACACTGGACACACACTGGACAAACAAACACACACTGGACAAACACACACACACTGACAAACAAAACACACACAAACACAGTGGACACACACACACACTGGACAACACAACACACACACAACACACACTGGACACACACACACACACACACACACACACACACACACACATACGCGTCTTCCTATAATTCTGAGAACCTTGACCCAGGACCTCTTACAACAACAAAAACACACACTGGACACAAATACCACACTGGACACATTTGGACAAACACACACTGGACAAACACACACACTAGACAAACATAACAAACAAATACACATAACATACTGGACAACACACACACACAGTTGTACAACACACACACACTGGACAAAACACACACACACACATAACAAAACACACTTGACAAAACACACACACACACTGGACAAAAAACACACACACACACACACAACACAGTTGGTTTACACACACACACACACACACACTGACAGGTTGACACACACACACACACACTGGACAAAACACACACACACAACACTTTTGGAAACACACAACACACAACTTTTGGACAAAATTAAACATGTGGAATAGAATTAAACAAACACAATTAGTACAACAAAATACACACACACACACACACTGGACACACTACAGCAACACACACTGTGAACACACACACACATACACACACAGAGTGTTGTGACAAAACACACACACTACAGCAACAGAGTGGACAAAACACACACACACATAGCACACACAACAAAGTGTTGTAACACACTGGACACTATACACAACACACTGACAAACAAAAATACACACACACACACACACTGGACACACTGGACACACACACAGTGTTGAACAGGGTTACACACACAACACACTGGACAAACACACACACATACTGGACAAACACACACACACACACACACACTGGACAAAAACACACACACACACTGGACAAAAACACGCACACACACTGGTACACACACTGGATACACACACACACACACTGGACACACACACACACACATTGTTGTGACTAGCACACACACACACACACACTCACACTGGACACACACACACACTGGACAAACAAACACACACACACATACACACACACTGGACAAACAAACACACACACCTGCTGTACACACACACACACATACACACACACTGGACACACACACACACACACTAGACTCACACACACATACACACACACTGACACACACACACACACACACTAGACTCACACACACACACACTCACACTGGACACACACTCACACACACACACACACTGACAAACAAACACACACTGGACAAACAAAACACACTTACACACACACTGGACAAACAACAGGACACACACACACAGGACACACTCACACACTGGACACTCACACACTGACTCTCACACACCTACAGGACACACACACACGCGTCTTCTTCCTATAGTTCTGACCTTGAGCCAGGACCTCTTACAACACCGTTAAAATACCAATGTGATCATTTGTTGTCTTTTATGTTGAATAACAAATTGTACAATTATATATAATTATATATGGACATACGCTCCATAGTTGTACAAGTATACAAGGATATATTGTACTTTTCATAATAAAACATACTTGAAACAAGAAAAGGCTGTTAATTGTGAAAACAGTTTGTTTATTGATTTTACGTTTCCTCTGTCAGGTTGATGTTAACCTGCGATTGGTTGAAACATGAAACAAATATGAAATGAAATACAAAACAATTAAATATGTGGAATAGAATTAAACAAATTGTACAATTAGTACAACTGCAGGTTCACTATAGCAACAGAGTGTTGTGATGCAGGGTCACTATAGCAACATAGTGTTGTGATGCAGGTTCACTATAGCAACAGAGTTCTCTCTGCTCTCTCTTCTCTGCTCTCTTTCTGCTCTCTCTCTCTCCCACATCTCTCTCTCTCTGTTCTCTGCTCTCTCCCTCACTCTGCTCTCTCTCCCTCCTCCTCTCTCTCTCTCTCTCCCTCCCTCTGCTCTCTCTCTCCTCTGCTCTCTCTCTCTCTGCTCTCTCTCTCTCTGCTCTCTCTCCCTCACACTCTGCTCTCTCTCTGCTCTCTCCCACACACTCTGCTCTCTCTCTCTCTCTCCCTCACTCTCTCACTCTCTCTCTGCTCTCTCTCTCTCCCACACTCTCTGCTCTCTCTGCCTGCTCTCTGCTCTCTCTGCTCTCTCTCTCCCTCTTTTCTCTGCTCTCTGCTCTGCTCTCTGCTCTCTCTTTTCTCTTCTCTGCTCTCTCTTTGCTCTGTACTCTCTCTTTTCTCTGCTCTCTCTCTGTTCTCTGCTCTCTGCTCTGCTGCTCTCTCTCTTCTCTGCTCTCTCTCTGCTCTCTCTCTGCTCTCTACTCTCTCTTTGCTCTCTGCTCTCTCTCTCCCTCACTATTTGCTCTCTCACTCTTTCTTTGCTTTCTCAGCCTGCTCTCTCTTCCCTCTTCTCTCTCACTCTCTCACTCTCTGATCTCACTCTCTGCTCTCTCTCTCCCACAGTCTGCTCTCTCTCTCTCTCTCTCTGCTCTCTCTCTGCTCTCTCCCACACTTTCTTCTCTCTCTCTCTCACACTTTCTTCTCTAACATCTCTCACTTTCTCTATCAACTTGATGTCAGTGTTAAACCAGAAGTGATGAAAACAACATCACTGCATCGAGAGAGAGAGGGAGTCTAATATACTGATATACAGTAACATTCAGAAAGTATTCAGTAACATTCAGAAAGTATTCAGACCCCTTGACTTTTTACACATTTTGTCACGTTACAGCCTTATTCTAAAATGGATTAAATGTGTTTTTCCCCTCATCAATCTACACACAATAACCCAGAATTACAAAGCAAAAACGGTTCACTTTATGTGTGAACATTTTTATTTAAAAAAAGTTAGATATCACAGAGGGAAAAGAGAGAGAGAGAGGGAGGGAGGGTAGAGAGTCAGAATAGAGGGAGAGTAGAGAGTCAGAATAGAGGGAGAGTAGAGAGTCAGAACAGAGGGAGGGTAGAGAGTCAGAATAGAGGGAGAGTAGAGAGTCAGAATAGAGGGAGAGTAGAGAGTCAGCACAGAGGGAGGGTAGAGAGTCAGAATAGAGGGAGAGTAGAGAGTAGAAAGTCAGAACAGAGGGAAGAGCAAGAGAGAAGGATGGAGGGTAGAGAGTCAGAACAGATGGAAGAGCGAGGAGGAGGGTAGAGAGTCAGAACAGATGGAAAGAGAGAGGGAGGGAGGGAGGGTAGAGAGTCAGAACAGGGATGGAACAGAGGCAAAGAGAGAGAGGGGGGTAGAGAGTCAGAACAGAGGCAAAGAGAGAGAGAGGGAGGGAGAGTCAGAGAGTCAGAACAAAGAGAAGAGAGGGGAACAGAGGAAGAAAAGAGAGAGAGGGAGAGAGGGTAGAAAGTCAGAACAGAGGCAGAGAGGGAAGAGAGTCAGAACAGAGGCAAAGAGAGAGGAGGGAGGGTAGAGAGTCAGAACAGATGAAAGAGAGAGGGAGGGTAGAGAGTCAGAACAGATGGAAAGAGAGAGAGCAGAGTTAACTATTCATGAAAATCACAAATGAAATGAAAGAAATATATTCACTCACAAGCTTAGCCTTTTGTTAACAACACTGTCATCTCAGATTTTCAAAATATGCTTTTCAACCATAGGTACACAAGCATTTGTGTAAGAGTATTGATAGCCTAGCATAGCATTAAGCCTAGCATTCAACAGGCAACATTTTCACAAAAACAAGAAAAGCATTCAAATAAAATAATTTACCTTTGAAGAACTTCGGATGTTTTCAATGACGAGACTCTCAGTTAGATAGCAAATGTTCATTTTTTCCAAAAATATTATTTGTGTAGGAGAAATCGCACCGTTTTGTTCATCACTAAGAAAAAAATCTGAAAATGCAGTCTCTACAACGCCGAACTTTTTACCAAATTAACTCCATAATATCGACAGAAACATGGCAAACGTTGTTTAGAATCAATCCTCAAGGTGTTTTTCACATATCTATTCGATGATAAATCATTCGTGGCAGTTGGGTTTCTCCTCGGAAACAAACGGAAAAATACTGCAGCTGGAGATTACGCAATAATTGCGACGGAGGACACCAAGCGAGCACCTGGTAGATGTAGTCTAAAATGGTCAATCTTCCAATGATATGCCTCCAAATACGTCACAATGCTGCAGACACCTTGGGGAAACGACAGAAAGTCTAAGCTCATTCGTAACCCATTCACAGCCATATAAGGACTCATTGGAACACAGCGCCTTCAAAATCTGGGGCACTTCCTGTTTGAAATGTAATCTTGGTTTCGCCTGTAGCATCAGTTCTGTGGCACTCACAGACAATATCTTTGCAGTTTTGGAAACGTCAGAGTGTTTTCTTTCCAAAGCTGTCAATTATATACATAGTCGAGCATCTTTTCATGACAAAATATCGCTTAAAACGGGAACGTTTTTTTTTCCAATAATGAAATACCGACCCCAGAGTTCCAAGAAGTTAAACATTAAGTTTAGCCCCTCAGTATGAATGGTTAAGGTTTGGGATAGAGTTTAAACATTAAGTTTAGGGCCTCATTATGAATGGTTAAGGTTTGGGATAGAGTTAAAACATTAAGTTTAGGCCTCATTATGAATGGTTAAGGTTTGGGATAGAGTTTAAACATTAAGTTTAGCCCCTCAGTATGAATGGTTACGGTTTGGGATAGAGTTTAAACATTAAGTTTAGCCCTCAGTATGAATGGTTAAGGTTTGGGATAGAGTTTAAACATTAAGTTTAGCCCCTCATTATGAATGGTTAAGGTTTGGGAAAGAGTTTAAACATCAAGTTTATGCCTCAATGGATATGGAGGTTTGGAAAGATTAAACATTAAGTTTAGGTATGGAGGGAAAGATGTTAAAAATAAAAGCTATTAATATATACTGTAACCCACCAATGAGAGAGGAAACATTCTGTTCTACCTCCTCTCCACCAATGAGAGAGAAACATTCTGTTCTACCTCCTCTCCACCAATGAGAGAGGAAACATTCTGTTTATACCTCCTATCCACCAATGAAGAGGAAACATTCTGTTTATACCTCCTAACCCACCAATGAGAGAGGAAACATTCTGTTCTACCTCCTCTCCACCAATGAGAGAGGAAACATTCTGTTTCTACTCCTCTCCACCAATGAGAGAGGAAACATTCTGTTTATACCTCCTCTCCACCAATGAGAGAGGAAACATTCTGTTTATACCTCCTCTCCACCAATGAGAGAGGAAACATTATGTTTATAACTCCTCTCCACCAATGAGAGAGGAAACATTCTGTTTCTACCTCCTCTCCACCAATGAGAGAGGAAACATTCTGTTCTACCTCCTCTCCACCAATGAGAGAGGAAACATTCTGTTTATTTTAACCTCCACCAATGAGAGAGGAAACATTCTGTTATACAAGTCCTCTCCACCAATGAGAGAGGAAACATTCTGTTTCTAAGGTGGTTAATCGTTGCATTTTGATTCCTCTCCACCAATGAGAGAGGAAACATTATGTTTATAACTCCAATCCACCAATGAGAGAGGAACATTCTGTTTATACCTCCTCTCCACCAATGAGAGAGGAAACATTATGTTTATAACTCCTCTCTGCCAATGAGAGAGGAAACATTATGTTTATAACTCCTCTCCATTAATGAGAGAGGAAACATTCTGTTTGGTCCTCCTCTCCACCAATGAGAGAGGAAACATTATGTTTATAACTCCTCTCCACCAATGAGAGAGGAAACATTATGTTTATAACTCCTCTCCACCAATGAGAGAGGAAAAATCTCCACCAATTTTTATTTTATTTTTATTTCACCTTTATTTAACCAGGTAGGCAAGCTGAGAACAAGTTCTCATTTACAATTACAATCTAAAATCGCAAATGAAATGAAATAAATATGCCTGCTCTCAAGCTTATCCTTTTCTTAACAATCCTGTCAGTCTCAGATTTTCAAAATATTTTGAACCAGAGAAAATCAATAATTTGTGTAAGAGTGGTGATAGCTAGCTTAGCATTTAGCTAGCATTTAGCACGCAACATATTCACAAAAACCAGCCAAGGAATCAAATAAAATAATTTACTTTTGAAGAACTTCAGATGTTTCAATGAGGAGACTCTCAGTTACATAGCAGATGTCCAGTTTTTCCGCCAAAGATTCTGTGTAGGACACATCCTGCCTTTGTTACTATGCATTGGGCTACCGAAACAACCTGAGCTAAATTCAGTCACCTACCCGTTGAACTTTTTTCCGAAATAACTCCATACCCCTCAGTATCGACTGAAACATGGAAAACGTTGTTTGAATCAATCCTGAAGGTGGTTCAGTCAGTATATCTCTCCATTGAAAGCCCAGTCCTTGAAGCCTGCTTTGTTCTCTGATTCGAATGGAAAATACTGGGACCTGACTATTTGCGCACCATGTGCCGCGCAGACACCAAGGGGACACTTGGCAATTGTAGTCTCTTATGGTCAATCTTCCAATGATATGCCTACAAATACGCCGGGAGTCACAATGCTGCAGAGACCTTGGGGAAACAAGATTCTGAGTTTTCATTATGTTGGTTACAGCCAGGGTGTGACATGGGTGAATTATGGTCTTGTTTTGTCTCAGAAATTTGTGGTCTATGTTGTTGTGTCAAACATTGAGTGTTTGAGGTAAGCATTTGTTCTAGGGGAGTGGTTCTCAATCAGAGGAAGGTGTTTTGCAGTTCTGATTGGGAAACCATATTTAAGCCATATGTCTTTAGGTATCTTGTGGGTGATTGTTCCTGTTCTGTGTTTTGCATCTTTTAGACAAAATTTGCGTTTAAAACCACGTTTCTTATTTTGTATAGTGTTCCGTTTTCATCTTTCATTAAAGATGTTTATAAATAACCACGCTGCATTTTGGTCCTTCCTTCCCAGGAAGAAAGTCGTTACATTCCCTCTCGCATGGAACCTCTTGTCTATAGATTTGGTCATCCCATTCCTCTTGATTTTGGTTTCCCTCTCCTCCTCATTTGGATATTTCAGTACTATTTGTTGAATCGGAACGATGGTCAATACTCCCACAATTCAATTGACCATTCAAGTTATCTTGTCCGTTATCTTGTCCGCATAGAATTCCCTTCCTGTCTCCCCACGCCTAGTTAATATCCTATTTGTACAAGATCACCGTCCTATCCTCCAGCACCTATTTAATATCCCTTCTTAATCTTGGGCGAACATGCCTCTCATGATTAAGTTTATTTTATTTATTTATTTTACCGCAGGTTTTTTCGAACCTGCCAGTGTATATCGGTTATACAAAAAACAGTGTATGTTGGTCATACAAAACCCTGTGGGAATAGCAAAGCTCCCATTATTGATCAATTCTACAAATTTTAGAACATCAAATCAAAGAACTTAAATCATTCCCCCAGAATCGAGAATATAGGCTACTGACCTTTCCGCCGACTTTGAAAAGCACTGTTCGTTGGATCTAGTCACAGTCCCTGTCGGTCTGGGGTGTACACCGGCCTGGTCTTTTCCCTCAATTCAGAGGCCAGGTCTTAAATAACGGGACACAACCAGCTCGTGCACGATTTTCGATGTACGACCTTCAGATGGCAGAGACGGGTATTTTAGATCCGGCTCGAAGGACCAATTGTTACAGGAATTAAATTCCTCTATGTTTTAATACCCAATTAAAATTAAACACTCTGTCAATTCCTAAGAATTTGTAAGACTCTGATTTGCATGAAATGGACAGAGACCAGTCTTAAAATCTATCAGTAGCGTTTATTCTCGAGAGTACTGAACATTTACATTACATTTAAGTCATTTAGCAGACGCTCTTATCCAGAGACTTACAAATTGGTGCTTTCACCTTATGACATCCAGTGGAACAGCCACTTTACAATAGTGCATCTAGGTCTTTTAAGGGGGGAGGGGGAGAAGGATTACTTTATCCTATCCTAGGTATTCCTTAAAGAGGTGGGGTTTCAGGTGTCTCCAGAAGGTGGTGATTGACTCCGCTGTCCTGGCGTCGTGAGGGAGTTTGTTCCACCATTGGGGGGCCAGAGCAGCGAACAGTTTTGACTGGGCTGAGCGGGAACTGTACTTCCTCAGTGGTAGGGAGGCGAGCAGGCCAGAGGTGGATGAACGCAGTGCCCTTGTTTGGGTGTAGGGCCTGATCAGAGCCTGGAGGTACTGAGGTGCCGTTCCCCTCACAGCTCCGTAGGCAAGCACCATGGTCTTGTAGCGGATGCGAGCTTCAACTGGAAGCCAGTGGAGAGAGCGGAGCAGGGGTGACGTTGAGAGAACTTGGGAAGGTTGAACACCAGACGGGCTGCGGCGTTCTGGATGAGTTGTAGGGGTTTAATGGCACAGGCAGGGAGCCCAGCCAACAGCGAGTTGCAGTAATCCAGACGGGAGATGACAAGTGCCTGGATTAGGACCTGCGCCGCTTCCTGTGTGAGGCAGGGTCGCATTACTCTGCGGATGTTGTAGAGCATGAACCTACAGGAACGGGCCACCGCCTTGATGTTAGTTGAGAACGACAGGGTGTTGTCCAGGATCACGCCAAGGTTCTTAGCGCTCTGGGAGGAGGACACGATGGAGTTGTCAACCGTGATGGCGAGATCATGGAACGGGCAGTCCTTCCCGGGAGGAAGAGCAGCTCCGTCTTGCCGAGGTTCAGCTTGAGGTGGTGATCCGTCATCCACACTGATATGTCTGCCAGACATGCAGAGATGCGATTCGCCACCTGGTCATCAGAGGGGGAAAGGAGAAGATTAATTGTGTGTCATCTGCATAGCAATGATAGGAGAGACCATGAGGTTATGACAGAGCCAAGTGACTTGGTGTATAGCGAGAATAGGAGAGGGCCTAGAACAGAGCCCTGGGGGACACCAGTGGTGAGAGCGCGTGGTGAGGAGACAGATTCTCGCCACGCCACCTGGTAGGAGCGACCTGTCAGGTAGGACGCAACCAAGCATGGGCCGCGCCGGAGATGCCCAACCCGGAGAGGGTGGAGAGGAGGATCTGATGCACTATTGTAAAAGTGGCTGTTCCACTGGATGTCTTAAGGTGAAAGCACCAATTTGTAAGTCGCTCTGGATAAGAGCGTCTGCTAAATGACTTAAATGTTAATGTTAAATGTAAATGTTAAATGTTGATGGTTCACAGTATCGAAGGCAGCCGATAGGTCTAGAAGGATGAGAGCAGAGGAGAGAGTTAGCTTTAGCAGTGCGGAGCGCTCCGTGATACAGAGAAGAGCAGTCTCAGTTGAATGACTAGTCTTGAAACCTGACTGATTTGGATCAAGAAGGTCATTCTGAGAGAGATAGCAGGAGAGCTGGCCAAGGACGGCACGTTCAAGAGTTTTGGAGAGAAAAGAAAGAAGGGATACTGGTCTGTAGTTGTTGACATCGGAGGGATCGAGTGTAGGTTTTTTCAGAAGGGGTGCAACTCTCGCTCTCTTGAAGATGGGAGGGACGTAACCAGCGGTCAGGGATGAGTTGATGAGCGAGGTGAGGTAAGGGAGAAGGTCACCGGAGATGGTCTGGAGAAGAGAGGAGGGGATAGGGTCAAGCGCGCAGGTTGTTGGACAGAGGCTACCGGAGACCTGGAACTCCACGTGGGTCGTGCGCGCTGGGACCACCAGATTAGGGTGGCCGCGGCCATGCGGTGTGGAGCGTTTGCCTGATACCTTACCTGATACCTGGATTGGAGGTTTTGATTCAGTCAAGGAGGGCTTATGGATGTGGTCAGATGGGTCCAGATTTGACTACACTAACTGGAACATTAGTGAGCCCAATAACGCTGGAGAAGGAGAGGACTGTCTGCAGATGAATGCTGCAAGTGAGAAGCTCTGGTTCGACGTGCCCTGTGAGTGGAAGTTTAGATCTCTCTGTTCCAGAAGAATTTAGGCTAGGAAATGACCCAGCCACTTCAACTCACCTCCAGGGGTCAACAGTCTACTTCACCTCTCACCTCCAGGGGTCAACAGTCTACTTCACCTCTCACCTCCAGGGGTCAACAGTCTACTTCAAACTCACCTCCAGGGGTAAACAGTCTACTTCACCCTCTCACCTCCAGGGGTCAACAGTCTACTTCACCTCTCACCTCCAGGGGTCAACAGTCTACTTCACCTCTCACCTCCAGGGGTCAACAGTCTACTTCACCTCTCACCTCCAGGGGTCAACAGTCTACTTCAACTCTCACCTCCAGGGTCAACAGTCTACTTCACCTCTCACCTCCAGAGGTCAACAGTCTACTTCACCTCTCACCTCCAGGGGTCAACAGTCTACTTCACCTCTCACCTCCAGGGGTCAACAGTCTACTTCACCTCTCACCTCCAGGGGTCAACAGTCTACTTCACCTCTCACCTCCAGGGGTCAACAGTCTACACTTCAATACTCAAACCAAGATCTGTCACTCACTGCAGCTCACCATGACCTAAACTTGTGATGAAACTGTGTGATGTTGCTAATCCTGCTTTTTGAAATTAAAGATAAATGACTGAATAGTTTTCTTCATTTCCTATTGCTTAACTAGTTGGCATGGCACATCAGTTAGTCAATGGTAAGATATTATAAACTAGAATAAAGACAATCTCTCAATAACATGAACCTGCATCACTAAAAATAATTGATACATTTTTTTGATTTTACCAGGCAAGTCAGTTAAGAACAAATTCTTATTTTCAATGACGGCCTAGGAACAGTGGGTTAAAACTGCCTTGTTCAGGGGCAGAACGACAGATCAGACCTTGTCAGGTCGGGATTTGAACTTGCAACCTTTTGGTTACTAGTCCAATGCTCTAACCACTGTTAATCTCTCAATAACATGAACCTGCATCACTAAAAATAATTGATACATGATAAAACCTTATCATACTGTTAATAATGATTAACACTCTTCCTAACAGACCATTTGTTTCTGAATGGTTTAGATGCAGGAAATTCCAGTTATATAACTATTAACATGAATTATCAGCTTTTTAAAATAATTTATTAATGCATTTTTATGGTTTAGTAATTATGCATACAATTAATAAATACTTAGTAGATATTCAATGAATTATTTATTTATTCAGGTTAACTAATGCATTAACTAATGTACCATTATTGTAAAGTGTTACCGTTCCCTGTCTTTCATATCTGAGGCTAAATCCATGAGAGAGAGAGAGAGAGAGATTATATTTCTCCCTAGAATGAAGGACTGAAGATGCTCTGAGATTAAACAGGGAATGTGTCGAGAGAGAGAGAGAGAGAGAGAGAGAGAGAGCTATTCTATTTCTCCCCTGAATGAAGGACTGAAGATTAAAAAGCAGATTAGAAAGAAAAGGCGGAGTCACAGGGACGGAGACACAACAAAAAGATAGAGAGAGACCCTCACACAACAATAAGATAGAGAGAGACCCTCACACAACAATAAGATAGGGAGAGACCCTCACACAACAATAAGATAGAGAGAGTCCCTCACACAACAATAAGATAGGGAGAGTCCCTCACACAACAATAAGATAGGGAGAGTCCCTCACACAACAATAAGATAGAGAGAGACCCCTCACACAACAATAAGATAGAGAGTCCCTCACACAACAATAAGATAGAGAGAGTCCCTCACACAACAATAAGATAGGGAGAGACCCTCACACAACAATAAGATAGGGAGAGACCCTCACACAACAATAAGATAGGGAGAGTCCCTCACACAACAATAAGATAGGGAGAGTCCCTCACACAACAATAAGATAGAGAGAGACCTGGGACTGGGAAGTTCTCCGTGTCCCAGGCAAGGTCTCCCCCATGGTATCAGACCTATGGTTTCATACAGTCACATGGTATCAGACCTATGGTATCAGACCTCATGGTTTCATACAGTCACATGGTATCAGACCTATGGTTTCAAAACACAATCACATGGTATCAGACCTATGGTTTCATACAATCACATGGTATCAGACCTATGGTATCAGACCTATGGTTTCATACCATCACATGGTATCAGACCTATGGTATCAGACCTATGGTTTCATATAATCACATGGTATCAGACCTATGGTTTCATACCATCACATGGTATCAGACCTATGGATTCATACAATCACATGGTATGAGACCTATGGTTTCATACCATCACATGGTATCAGACCTATGGATTCATACAATCACATGGTATCAGACCTATGGTTTCATACAATCACATGGTATCAGTCCTATGGTTTCATACAATCACATGGTATCAGACCTATGGTTTCATACCATCACATGGTATCAGACCTATGGATTCAGACAATCACATGGTATCAGACCTATGGATTCATACAATCACATGGTATCAGACCTATGGATTCATACAATCACATGGTATCAGACCTATGGATTCAGACAATCACATGGTATCAGACCTATGGTTTCAGGACTGTAACATTCTAACAATTTATTAAAACACATTTCCTTATCAATCCACCCTTGAATGACTAGATGATACATCCTGAAACTAATATCCTACAAGGAAACATAACAAATAATCCTAATTAATACAAGGGAATATAATGTACATCAGATATTCATTCATGACTGTTATCGGTCTAAATCCCATTGTAACACTTCTATTAGGATTTGTATTACAAGCTTCATAACAATACGGTCTCATCCCTCCAAAATAACAGTCTCATCCAACACTGGCTCCTCATAGCTTCATAACAATACGGTCTCATCCCTCCAAAATAACAGTCTCATCCAACACTGGCTCCTCATAGCTTCATAACAATACGTCTCATCCCTCCAAAATAACAGTCTCATCCAACACTGGCTCCTCATAGCTTCATAACAATACGGTCTCATCCTCCAAAATAACAGTCTCATCCAACACTGGCTCCTCATAGCTTCATAACAATACGGTCTCATCCCTCCAAAATAACAGTCTCATCCAACACTGGCTCCTCATAGCTTCATAACAATACGGTCTCATCCCTCCAAAATAACAGTCTCATCCAACACTGGCTCCTCATAGCTTCATAACAATACGGTCTCATCCCTCTCCCAAAATAACAGTCTCATCCAACACTGGCTCCTCATAGCTTCATAACAATACGGTCTCATCCCTCCAAAATAACAGTCTCATCCAACACTGGCTCCTCATAGCTTCATAACAATACGGTCTCATCCTCCAAAATAACAGTCTCATCCAACACTGGCTCTCATAGCTTCATAACAATACGGTCTCTCATCCCTCCAAAATAACAGTCTCATCCAACACTGGCTCCTCATAGCTTCATAACAATACGGTCTCATCCCTCCAAAATAACAGTCTCATCCAACACTGGCTCCTCATAGCTTCATAACAATACGGTCTCATCCCTCCAAAATAACAGTCTCATCCAACACTGGCTCCTCATAGCTTCATAACAATACGGTCTCATCCTCCAAAATAACAGTCTCATCCAACACTGGCTCCTCATAGCTTCATAACAATACGGTCTCATCCCTCCAAAATAACAGTCTCATCCAACACTGGCTCCTCATAGCTTCATAACAATACGGTCTCATCCCTCCAAAATAACAGTCTCATCCAACACTGGCTCCTCATAGCTTCATAACAATACGGTCTCATCCCTCCAAAATAACAGTCTCATCCAACACTGGCTCCTCATAGCTTCATAACAATACGGTCTCATCCCTCCAAAATAACAGTCTCATCCAACACTGGCTCCTCATAGCTTCATAACAATACGGTCTCATCCCTCCAAAATAACAGTCTCATCCAACACTGGCTCCTCATACGGTCTTCATAACAATACGGCTCCTCATCCCTCCCTCCAAAATAACAGTCTCATCCAACACTGGCTCCTCATAGCTTCATAACAATACGGTCTCATCCCTCCAAAATAACAGTCTCATCCAACACTGGCTCCTCATAGCTTCATAACAATACGGTCTCATCCCTCCAAAATAACAGTCTCATCCAACACTGGCTCTCATAGCTTCATAACAATACGGTCTCATCCCTCCAAAATAACAGTCTCATCCAACACTGGCTCCTCATAGCTTCATAACAATACGGTCTCATCCCTCCAAAATAACAGTCTCATCCAACACTGGCTCCTCATAGCTTCATAACAATACGGTCTCATCCCTCCAAAATAACAGTCTCATCCAACACTGGCTCCTCATAGCTTCATAACAATACGGTCTCATCCCTCCAAAATAACAGTCTCATCCAACACTGGCTCCTCATAGCTTCATAACAATACGGTCTCATCCCTCCAAAATAACAGTCTCATCCAACACTGGCTCCTCATAGCAATAACAGTCTCATAACAATACGGTCTCATCCCTCCAAAATAACAGTCTCATCCAACACTGGCTCCTCATAGCTTCATAACAATACGGTCTCATCCCTCCAAAATAACAGTCTCATCCAACACTGGCTCCTCATAGCTTCATAACAATACGGTCTCATCCCTCCAAAATAACAGTCTCATCCAACACTGGCTCCTCATAGCTTCATAACAATACGGTCTCATCCCTCCAAAATAACAGTCTCATCCAACACTGGCTCCTCATAGCTTCATAACAATACGGTCTCATCCCTCCAAAATAACAGTCTCATCCAACACTGGCTCCTCATAGCTTCATAACAATACGGTCTCATCCCTCCAAAATAACAGTCTCATCCAACACTGGCTCCTCATAGCTTCATAACAATACGGTCTCATCCCTCCAAAATAACAGTCTCATCCAACACTGGCTCCTCATAGCTTCATAACAATACGGTCTCATCCCTCCAAAATAACAGTCTCATCCAACACTGGCTCCTCATAGCTTCATAACAATACGGTCTCATCCCTCCAAAATAACAGTCTCATCCAACACTGGCTCCTCATAGCTTCATAACAATACGGTCTCATCCCTCCAAAATAACAGTCTCATCCAACACTGGCTCCTCATAGCTTCATAACAATACGGTCTCATCCCTCCAAAATAACAGTCTCATCCAACACTGGCTCCTCATAGCTTCATAACAATACGGTCTCATCCCTCCAAAATAACAGTCTCATCCAACACTGGCTCCTCATAGCTTCATAACAATACGGTCTCATCCCTCCAAAATAACAGTCTCATCCAACACTGGCTCCTCATAGCTTCATAACAATACGGTCTCATCCCTCCAAAATAACAGTCTCATCCAACACTGGCTCCTCATAGCTTCATAACAATACGGTCTCATCCCTCCAAAATAACAGTCTCATCCAACACTGGCTCCTCATAGCTTCATAACAATACGGTCTCATCCTCCAAAATAACAGTCTCATCCAACACTGGCTCCTCATAGCTTCATAACAATACGGTCTCATCCCTCCAAAATAACAGTCTCATCCAACACTGGCTCCTCATAGCTTCATAACAATACGGTCTCATCCCTCCAAAATAACAGTCTCATCCAACACTGGCTCCTCATAGCTTCATAACAATACGGTCTCATCCCTCCAAAATAACAGTCTCATCCAACACTGGCTCCTCATAGCTTCATACGGTCTCATCCTCCAAAATAACAATCCAACACGCTTCATAACAATACGGTCTCATCCCTCCAAAATAACAGTCTCATCCAACACTGGCTCCTCATAGCTTCATAACAATACGGTCTCATCCCTCCAAAATAACAGTCTCATCCAACACTGGCTCCTCATAGCTTCATAACAATACGGTCTCATCCCTCCAAAATAACAGTCTCATCCAACACTGGCTCCTCATAGCTTCATAACAATACGGTCTCATCCTCCAAAATAACAGTCTCATCCAACACTGGCTCCTCATAGCTTCATAACAATACGGTCTCATCCTCCAAAATAACAGTCTCATCCAACACTGGCTCCTCATAGCTTCATAACAATACGGTCTCATCCTCCAAAATAACAGTCTCATCCAACACTGGCTCCTCATAGCTTCATAACAATACGGTCTCATCCCTCCAAAATAACAGTCTCATCCAACACTGGCTCCTCATAGCTTCATAACAATACGGTCTCATCCCTCCAAAATAACAGTCTCATCCAACACTGGCTCCTCATAGCTCATAACAATACGGTCTCATCCTCCAAAATAACAGTCTCATCCAACACTGGCTCCTCATAGCTTCATAACAATACGGTCTCATCCCTCCAAAATAACAGTCTCATCCAACACTGGCTCCTCATAGCTTCATAACAATACGGTCTCATCCCTCCAAAATAACAGTCTCATCCAACACTGGCTCCTCATAGCTTCATAACAATACGGTCTCATCCTCCAAAATAACAGTCTCATCCAACACTGGCTCCTCATAGCTTCATAACAATACGGTCTCATCCCTCCAAAATAACAGTCTCATCCAACACTGGCTCCTCATAGCTTCATAACAATACGGTCTCATCCCTCCAAAATAACAGTCTCATCCAACACTGGCTCCCTCATAGCTTCATAACAATACGGTCTCATCCCTCCAAAATAACAGTCTCATCCAACACTGGCTCCTCATAGCTTCATAACAATACGGTCTCATCCCTCCAAAATAACAGTCTCATCCAACACTGGCTCCTCATAGCTTCATAACAATACGGTCTCATCCCTCCAAAATAACAGTCTCATCCAACACTGGCTCCTCATAGCTTCATAACAATACGGTCTCATCCCTCCAAAATAACAGTCTCATCCAACACTGGCTCCTCATAGCTTCATAACAATACGGTCTCATCCCTCCAAAATAACAGTCTCATCCAACACTGGTCTCATCCCTCCAAAAATAACAGTCTCATCCAACAGCTTCATAACAATACGGTCTCATCCCTCCAAAATAACAGTCTCATCCAACACTGGCTCCTCATAGCTTCATAACAATACGGTCTCATCCCTCCAAAATAACAGTCTCATCCAACACTGGCTCCTCATAGCTTCATAACAATACGGTCTCATCCCTCCAAAATAACAGTCTCATCCAACACTGGCTCCTCATAGCTTCATAACAATACGGTCTCATCCCTCCAAAATAACAGTCTCATCCAACACTGGCTCCTCATAGCTTCATAACAATACGGTCTCATCCCTCCAAAATAACAGTCTCATCCAACACTGGCTCCTCATAGCTTCATAACAATACGGTCTCATCCTCATAACAGTCTCATCCAACACTGGCCTCATAGGTCATAACATACGGTCTCATCCCTCCAAAATAACAGTCTCATCCAACACTGGCTCCTCATAGCTTCATAACAATACGGTCTCATCCTCCAAAATAACAGTCTCATCCAACACTGGCTCCTCATAGCTTCATAACAATACGGTCTCATCCCTCCAAAATAACAGTCTCATCCAACACTGGCTCCTCATAGCTTCATCCAAAAAACAATACGGTCTCATCCCTCCAAAATAACAGTCTCATCCAACACTGGCTCCTCATAGCTTCATAACAATACGGTCTCATCCCTCCAAAATAACAGTCTCATCCAACACTGGCTCCTCATAGCTGAAAGAAACGCAATGAAGCTTCATCACACAGACCAGCGCTGGAAACGGGTCTACCACCTCTCCAGAGTCTTGATAAGCAAACTGTCAAAAGGTCTACACAGAACCAAAACACTCATACAGGTGACGGTTGCCCACAACACAGTGATAATGACATGTTTCCATTTCCCAAACACACTGTCAAACCAATTTGTTAGAGAATTATCGACCCCAGAGTTCTCAGCCAATTCGTTGTTAATTGCTAGGGTTGTTAATAAAGTAGTGTAGACTACAGTAGACTACATAGACCTGTTTACCCCATTAATAAAGTAGTGTAGACTACAGTAGGCTACATAGACCTGTTTTACCCATTAATAAAGTAGTGTAGACTACAGTAGGCTACATAGACCTGTTTTACCCATTAATAAAGTAGTGTAGACTACAGTAGACTACATAGACCTGTTTTACCCATTAATAAAGTAGTGTAGACTACAGTAGGCTACATAGACCTGTTTTACCCATTAATAAAGTAGTGTAGACTACAGTAGGCTACATAGACCTGTTTTACCCATTAATAAAGTAGTGTAGACTACAGTAGGCTACATAGACCTGTTTTACCCATTAATAAAGTAGTGTAGACTACAGTAGGCTACATAGACCTGTTTTACCCATTAATAAAGTAGTGTAGAATACAGTAGACTACATAGACCTGTTTTACCCATTAATAAAGTAGTGTAGACTACAGTAGGCTACATAGACCTGTTTTACCCATTAATAAAGTAGTGTAGAATACAGTAGACTACATAAAGTAATCCCTCTCACCCCCCCCCTTAAAAGATTTAGATGCACTACTGTTCCACTGGATGTCATAAGGTGAATGCACCAATTTGTAAGTCGCTCTGGATAAGAGCGTCTGCTAAATGACTTAAATGTAAATGTAAATGTAATAGACCTGTTTTACCCGTTAGTAAAGTAGGGTAGACTACAGTAGGCTACATAGACACAGTGTCTCCTGACCCCTCCTGTCTCAGCCTCCAGTATTTATGCTGCAGTAGTTTATGTGTCGGGGGGCTAGGGTCAGTTTGTTATATCTGGAGTATTTCTCCTGTCCTATTCGGTGTCCTGTGTGAATTTAAGTTTGCTCTCTCTAATTCTCTCTTTCTCTCTTTCTTTCTTTCTCTCTCTCGGAGGACCTGAGCCCTAGGACCATGCCTCAGGACTACCTGACATGATGACTCCTTGCTCTCCCCAGTCCACCTGGCTGTGCTGCTGCTCCAGTTTCAACTGTTCTGCCTTATTATTATTCGACCATGCTGGTCATTTATGAACATTTGAACATCTTGGCCATGTTCTGTTATAATCTCCACCCGGCACAGCCAGAAGAAGACTGGCCACCCCACATAGCCTGGTTCCTCTCTAGGTTTCTTCCTAGGTTTTGGCCTTTCTAGGGAGTTTTTCCTAGCCACCGTGCTTCTACACCTGCATTGCTTGCTGTTTGGGGTTTTAGGCTGGGTTTCTGTACAGCACTTTGAGATATCAGCTGATGTACGAAGGGCTATATAAAGAAATTAGATTTGATTTGATTTGATAGACCTGTTTTTACCCACCAATCAACACACAAAGAAATAAACAAAACATTATAATTTAATAGAGATATTGGTGATTTTATAAACTAAATCTGATCAAAATTATATTTTGTCAATGAAATGAATGAATGTATTGTGTACTAATCAAATATATTAAACATGTCGTTAAATTTGTAGTGTAGACCTATTCACTGTGCTAATATTATATGTTAATTATGTTCTGAACGACTTTAACTCAGAAAACAATTGTCCCGAAGCCAAAACCTAGTTGACGAACCCTGTTTTTATAGTATTCCATGGCCTTTACTGGCCAACTGCTGTTATGGTTATGATATACTATGGTGTTGTGTCACTAGACTTTGACCAGATATTATTACATCCAAAGATCAACTGAACCTAGAACATAGATACAGAGACACTTGTCATCAGGAAGGATCTCTCAGCACAACGGAAAATATCTCAATGACTTGACATGTTCTGCTTGTGAATTCAGGCTACAAGGTAAGAATATTCCCAGGGATTATTGTAAAGTGTGTAGAGAAATTCAATGTGGTGTTATTTTAGTATAGTGAATGACAGTAAAACACTCCAGATGTAACAGTCCATTTCACCTGGGACAGCTACGTGACAGTTCAATCATACAAAATGGCGCTAACTAACATGTTGTTCATATAGCTAACTGGG
>NW_027039890.1:0-35723 GCF_034236695.1 Oncorhynchus nerka | reverse complement strand
ACACACAGGACTCACACACACACACACTGGACACACACACACACACTGGACTCACACACACACACACACACACACACACACTGGACACACACACACACTGGACTCACACACACACTGGACTCACACACACACACACACACACACACACTGGACTCACACACACACACTGGGCAAAGACACACACTGGACTCACACACACACACTGGACACACACACACACACACTGGTCTCACACACAGAACACACACACACACACTGGACTCACACACACACACACACACTGGACTCACACACACACACACACACTGGACACACACACACACACTGGACACACACACACACACTGGACTCACACACACACAGACACACACACACACACAGGACTCACACACACACACACTGGACACACACACACACTGGACTCACACACACACACACACACTGGACACACACACACACAGGACCCACACACACACACTTGGGACACACACACACACACACACACACACACACACTGTTACGAATCCCTTTTGGCCCGACAGTCTAGGGGGGGATGGTAATGAGACCCGTAACATAACTCATGCAAATTATTATTGTGACAAAGTAAAAGTGTGCACGAAATAACCACGACAACAGAAATCTACCGTCAAACTCTAGGTTTATTTATAAACACACGGTAATGGGGGGAGCAGGAAAAGGGGCTGAGCTGGACCCAAGAAAAGAAACAATAAGTATTCAAAAACACCCCTAAGCTAGACTAGCCTACTTTAACAACAGCTAACTAACTAACCAAAAATACAGTGGGTGGTCCGCCCAGTTCTAACTAGTGTATTTAACAAAGTTCACCTACGGGTAGTGTATGCCCATGGGCGACTTGTCTTGGTTTCCCCCTTTTCCCACCAGCAACAAACAAACACCATAACCAAAAACAATACTCACAGGTGATGACAAAGTGCTATGGAGGTGTTTAAACAAAAGAGAGGTTAAGACACAAAGCGAGAGTGAAACACAGAGACCTACAGACATGGCATTTACAGAGAGATTGAGCTAGAGATTGCTCCAGAGCAAACAAATGATGGGTTTTTTAAACCATGGGGAACTGTGATAGGGTAGGAAATAGGAGGAGGTGTGTCTTCTGATTGATGATTGATTGTTGACTGATTGGGGAGTGATGGTTTTCACCTGTGAGGGGAGAAGGAGAGAAAAGAAACACACACACAGGATACACATACACACAGGATAACTGTATCCGTAACACACACACACACTGGACTCACACACTGGACTCACACACACTGGACTCACACACACACACACACTGGACTCACACTGGACTCACACACACACACTGGGCAAAGACACACACACACTGGACTCACACACACACACACACACTCACACACACACTGGACTCACACACACACACACACACACACACACACACTGGACTCACAGACACAAACTGGACACACACACACACACACACACACACTGGACAAACAAACACACACTGGACACACACATATACACACACACACTGGACACACACTGGACAAACAAACACACACTGGACAAACACACACACACTAGACAAACAAACACACACACAAACACAGTGGACACACACACACACTGGACAAACACACACACACACACACACACACACACACACTGGACACACACACACACACACACACACACATACGCGTCTTCCTATAATTGTGAGAACCTTGACCCAGGACCTCTTACAACAACAAAAACACACACTGGACACACACATACACACACACACTGGACACACACTGGACAAACACACACTGGACAAACACACACACTAGACAAACAAACACACACACAAATACACACACACATACTGGACAAACACACACACACACACACACACACACACACACACTGGACAAAACACACACACACACACACACACACACACACACTGGACAAAACACACACACACACTGGACAAAACACACACACACACACACACACACACACTGGACAAAACACACACACACACACACACACACTGGACAAAACACACACACACACACACACACACTGGACAAAACACACACACACACACACTTTTGGACAAAACACACACACACACACACACACACTTTTGGACAAAAACACACACACACACACACACACACTGGACAAACACACACACACACTGGACAAACAAAAATACACACACACACACACACTGGACACACTGGACACACACACACACACTGAACACACACACACACACACACACTGGACAAAACACACACACACACACACACACTTTTGGACAAAACACACACACACACACACACACACTTTTGGACAAAAACACACACACACACACACACACACACTGGACAAACACACACACACACTGGACAAACAAAAATACACACACACACACACACTGGACACACTGGACACACACACACACACTGAACACACACACACACACACACACTGGACAAACACACACACATACTGGACAAACACACACACACACACACACACTGGACAAAAACACACACACACACTGGACAAAAACACGCACACACACTGGAAAAACACACACACACACACACACACACTGGATACACACACACACACACTGGACACACACACACACACACACACACACACTAGACTCACACACACACACACACACTCACACTGGACACACACACACACTGGACAAACAAACACACACACACATACACACACACTGGACAAACAAACACACACACCTGCTGTACACACACACACACATACACACACACTGGACACACACACACACACACTAGACTCACACACACATACACACACACTGGACACACACACACACACACTAGACTCACACACACACACACTCACACTGGACACACACACACACACACACACACACACTGGACAAACAAACACACACTGGACAAACAAACACACACACACATACACACACACTGGACAAACACACACACACACAGGACACATACTCATACAGGACACACACACACAGGACACACACACACACTGGACACACACACACACTGGACACACACACACACACTGCGCGTCTTCCTATAGTTCTGACCTTGAGCCAGGACCTCTTACAACACCGTTAAAATACCAATGTGATCATTTGTTGTCTTTTATGTTGAATAACAAATTGTACAATTATATATGGACATACGCTCCATAGTTGTACAAGTATACAAGGATATATTGTACTTTTCATAATAAAACATACTTGAAACAAGAAAAGGCTGTTAATTGTGAAAACAGTTTGTTTATTGATTTTACGTTTCCTCTGTCAGGTTGATGTTAACCTGCGACTGGTTGAAACATGAAACAAATATGAAATGAAATAAAAAACAATTAAATATGTGGAATAGAATTAAACAAATTGTACAATTAGTACAACAGAGTGTTGTGATGCAGGTTCACTATAGCAACAGAGTGTTGTGATGCAGGGTCACTATAGCAACATAGTGTTGTGATGCAGGTTCACTATAGCAACAGAGTTCTCTCTGCTCTCTCTTCTCTGCTCTCTTTCTGCTCGCTCTCTCTCCCTCTGCTCTCTCTCTGTTCTCTGCTCTCTCCCTCCCTCTGCTCTCTCTCTCCCTCTGCTCTCTCTCTGTTCTCTGCTCTCTCCCTCCCTCTGCTCTCTCTCTCCCTCTGCTCTCTCTCTGTTCTCTGCTCTCTCTCCCTCTGCTCTCTCTGCTCTCTGCTCTGCTCTCTCTGTTCTCTGCTCTCTTCTCTGCTCTCTTTCTGCTCGCTCTCTCTGCTCTCTCTGCCCTCTTCTCTCTCACTCTCTCACTCTCTGATCTCACTCTCTGCTCTCTCAGCCTGCTCTCTGCTCTCTCTCTGCTCTGTTGCTCTCTCTTTTCTCTGCTCTCTCTCTGTTCTCTGCTCTCTGCTCTGCTGCTCTCTCTTTTCTCTTCTCTGCTCTCTCTTTGCTCTGTACTCTCTCTTTTCTCTGCTCTCTCTCTGTTCTCTGCTCTCTGCTCTGCTGCTCTCTCTTTTCTCTGCTCTCTCTCTGCTCTCTCTTTGCTCTCTACTCTCTCTTTGCTCTCTGCTCTCTCTCTGCTCTCTCACTATTTGCTCTCTCACTCTTTCTTTGCTTTCTCAGCCTGCTCTCTCTTCCCTCTTCTCTCTCACTCTCTCACTCTCTGATCTCACTCTCTGCTCTCTCTCTCCCACAGTCTGCTCTCTCTCTCTGCTCTCTCTCTGCTCTCTCTCTGCTCTCTCCCACACTTTCTTCTCTCTCTCTCCCACACTTTCTTCTCTCTCTATCTCTCACTTTCTCTATCGTAACTTGATGTCAGTGTTAAACCAGAAGTGATGAAAACAACATCACTGCATCGAGAGAGAGAGGGAGTCTAATATACTGATATACAGTAACATTCAGAAAGTATTCAGTAACATTCAGAAAGTATTCAGACCCCTTGACTTTTTACACATTTTGTCACGTTACAGCCTTATTCTAAAATGGATTAAATGTGTTTTTCCCCTCATCAATCTACACACAATAACCCAGAATTACAAAGCAAAAACGGTTCACTTTATGTGTGAACATTTTTATTTAAAAAAAAGTTAGATATCACAGAGGGAAAGAGAGAGAGAGAGATAGAGGGAGGGTAGAGAGTCAGAATAGAGGGAGAGTAGAGAGTCAGAATAGAGGGAGAGTAGAGAGTCAGAACAGAGGGAGGGTAGAGAGTCAGAATAGAGGGAGAGTAGAGAGTCAGAATAGAGGGAGAGTAGAGAGTCAGCACAGAGGGAGGGTAGAGAGTCAGAATAGAGGGAGAGTAGAGAGTCAGAATAGAGGGAGAGTAGAAAGTCAGAACAGAGGGAAGAGCAAGAGAGAAGGATGGAGGGTAGAGAGTCAGAACAGATGGAAGAGCGAGAGAGAGGGAGGGTAGAGAGTCAGAACAGATGGAAAGAGAGAGGGAGGGAGGGAGGGTAGAGAGTCAGAACAGAGGGAGGGTAGAGAGTCAGAACAGAGGCAAAGAGAGAGAGAGGGAGGGTAGAGAGTCAGAACAGAGGCAAAGAGAGAGAGAGGGAGGGTAGAGAGTCAGAACAGAGGGAAAGAGAGAGAGAGGGAGGGTAGAGAGTCAGAACAGAGGCAAAGAGAGAGAGAGGGAGGGTAGAGAGTCAGAACAGAGGCAGAGAGAGAGGGAGGGTAGAAAGTCAGAACAGAGGCAGAGAGGGAGGGTAGAGAGTCAGAACAGAGGCAAAGAGAGAGAGAGGGAGGGTAGAGAGTCAGAACAGATGAAAAGAGAGAGGGAGGGTAGAGAGTCAGAACAGATGGAAAGAGAGAGAGCAGAGTTAACTATTCATGAAAATCACAAATGAAATGAAAGAAATATATTCACTCACAAGCTTAGCCTTTTGTTAACAACACTGTCATCTCAGATTTTCAAAATATGCTTTTCAACCATAGGTACACAAGCATTTGTGTAAGAGTATTGATAGCCTAGCATAGCATTAAGCCTAGCATTCAACAGGCAACATTTTCACAAAAACAAGAAAAGCATTCAAATAAAATAATTTACCTTTGAAGAACTTCGGATGTTTTCAATGACGAGACTCTCAGTTAGATAGCAAATGTTCATTTTTTCCAAAAATATTATTTGTGTAGGAGAAATCGCACCGTTTTGTTCATCACTAAGAAAAAAATCTGAAAATGCAGTCTCTACAACGCCGAACTTTTTACCAAATTAACTCCATAATATCGACAGAAACATGGCAAACGTTGTTTAGAATCAATCCTCAAGGTGTTTTTCACATATCTATTCGATGATAAATCATTCGTGGCAGTTGGGTTTCTCCTCGGAAACAAACGGAAAAATACTGCAGCTGGAGATTACGCAATAATTGCGACGGAGGACACCAAGCGAGCACCTGGTAGATGTAGTCTAAAATGGTCAATCTTCCAATGATATGCCTCCAAATACGTCACAATGCTGCAGACACCTTGGGGAAACGACAGAAAGTCTAAGCTCATTCGTAACCCATTCACAGCCATATAAGGACTCATTGGAACACAGCGCCTTCAAAATCTGGGGCACTTCCTGTTTGAAATTTAATCTTGGTTTCGCCTGTAGCATCAGTTCTGTGGCACTCACAGACAATATCTTTGCAGTTTTGGAAACGTCAGAGTGTTTTCTTTCCAAAGTTGTCAATTATATACATAGTCGAGCATCTTTTCGTGACAAAATATCGCGCTTAAAACGGGAACGTTTTTTTTTCCAATAATGAAATACCGCCCCCAGAGTTCCAAGAAGTTAAACATTAAGTTTAGCCCCTCAGTATGAATGGTTAAGGTTTGGGATAGAGTTTAAACATTAAGTTTAGGGCCTCATTATGAATGGTTAAGGTTTGGGATAGAGTTAAAACATTAAGTTTAGCCCCTCATTATGAATGGTTAAGGTTTGGGATAGAGTTTAAACATTAAGTTTAGCCCCTCAGTATGAATGGTTACGGTTTGGGATAGAGTTTAAACATTAAGTTTAGCCCCTCAGTATGAATGGTTACGGTTTGGGATAGAGTTTAAACATTAAGTTTAGCCCCTCATTATGAATGGTTAAGGTTTGGGATAGAGTTTAAACATTAAGTTTAGGGCCTCATTATGAATGGTTAAGGTTTGCGATAGAGTTTAAACATTAAGTTTAGCCCCTCATTATGAATGGTTAAGGTTTGGGATAGAGTTTAAACATTAAGATTATATGTCAATATGTCAATGGATATGGAGGGAAAGATGAACAATTAAACAAGGTCTGAAAATAAAAGCTATTAATATATACTGTAACCCACCAATGAGAGAGGAAACATTCTGTTCTACCTCCTCTCCACCAATGAGAGAGAAAACATTCTGTTTCTACCTCCTCTCCACCAATGAGAGAGGAAACATTCTGTTTATACCTCCTCTCCACCAATGAGAGAGGAAACATTATGTTTATAACTCCTCTCCACCAATGAGAGAGGAAACATTATGTTTATAACTCCTCTCCACCAATGAGAGAGGAAACATTCTGTTTATACCTCCTCTCCACCAATGAGAGAGGAAACATTATGTTTATAACTCCTCTCCACCAATGAGAGAGGAAACATTCTGTTTCTACCTCCTCTCCACCAATGAGAGAGGTAACATTCTGTTCTACCTCCTCTCCACCAATGAGAGAGGAAAAAATCTCCACCAATTTTTATTTTATTTTTATTTCACCTCTATTTAACCAGGTAGGCAAGCTGAGAACAAGTTCTCATTTACAATTGCGACCTGGCCAAGATTGTCACGCCCTTGAGTCGTTCTCAATCAGAGGCAGGTGGTTATCGTTGTCTCTGATTGGGAACCATATTTTGGCAGCCATATTCTTTAGGTATTTCGTGGGTGATTGTTCCTGTCTCTGTGTTTGTTGCACTAGATAGGGCTGTTTCGGTTTTTCACGTTTCTTGTTTTTGTATATTGTTCGTAGTTTCATCTTTCATTAAAGATGTTTATGAATAACAACTCTGCATTTTGGTCCTCCTCTCTTTCACCAGAAGAAAACCGTAACAGAATCACCCACCACAACAGGACCAAGCGGCGTGGTGACAGGCAGCGGCAGCAGAAGCAGCGAAATCAAGATTTCTGGACTTGGAAGGAAAGCCGGGCTTTGGAGCGCACGGTGTCCATGGCTTACATGGCACCAGCCTTGCGCATGGTGTCCCCGGTTCGCCTGCATAGCCCAGTGCGGGCTATTCCACCTCGCCGCACTGGCCGGGCGACCAGGAGCATTCAACCAGGTAAGGTTGGGCAGGCTCGGTGCTCAAGAGCTCCAGTGCACCTGCACGGTCCGGTCTATCCAGTACCATCTCCACGCACCAGCCCTCCGGTGGCAGCTCCCCGCACCAGGCTTCCTGTGCGTGTCCTTGGCCCAGTACCACCAGTGCCGACACCACGTAACAGGCCTGCAGTGCGCCTCGCCTGTCCAGCACTGTTAGAGCCTTCCTCCTCTCCAGCGTCACCTGAGCTGCTCGTCTGCCCTGCGCCGCCTGAGCTGCCCGTCTGTCATGAGCCGCCAGAGTCTCCCGTCTGTCATGAGCCGCCAGAGTCTCCCGTCTGTCATGAGCCGCCTGAGCTGCCCGTCTGTCATGAGCCGCCAGTCTGCAAGGAGCCGCCAGAGCCGCCAGTCTGCATGGAGCAGCCAGAGCCGCCAGTCAGCCAGGATCTGCCAGAGACGCCAGTCAGCCAGGATCTGCCAGATCCGCCATTCAGCCAGGATCTGCCAGAGCCGTCAACCTGCCTGAGCTATCTCTCAGTCCTGGGCTACCTATCAGTCCTGAGCTACCTATCAGTCTTCAGCTACCCCTCAGTCTTCAGCTACCCCTCAGTCCCGAGCTACCCCTCAGTCCCGAGCTACCTCAGTCCTGAGCTGTCCCTCAGTCCGGAGCTGCCCCTCAGTCCAGTGGGGCCCTTTGTTAAGGTTACTAGGCCAAGGTCGGCGGCGAGGGTCGCCACTCAAGGGACGCTAAGTAAGCGAACTAAGACTATGTTGGAGTGGGGTCCATGTCCCGCGCCAGAGCCGCCACCATGGACAGACGCCCACCCAGACCCTCCCCTATGGGTTTAGGTGTGCGGCCGGGAGTCCGCACCTTTGGGGGGGGGGGGGTACTGTCACGCCCTGGCCTTAGTATTCTGAGTTTTCTTTATTATGTTGGTTAGGCCAGGGTGTGACATGGGTGAATTATGTGTCTTGTTTTGTCTAGGGGTTTTGTGGTCTATGTTGTTGTGTTCAGTTGAGTGTTTGAGGTACGTCTATGGTTGCCTGGAGTGGTTCTCAATCAGAGGCAGGTGTTTATCGTTGTCTCTGATTGGGAACCATATTTGGGCAGCCATATTCTTTAGGTATCTTGTGGGTGATTGTTCCTGTCTCTGTGTTTTGCATCAGTTAGGACTGTTTCGGTTTAACCACGTTTTCTTATTTTGTATAGTGTTCACGTTTTCATCTTTCATTAAAGATGTTTATAAATAACCACGCTGCATTTTGGTCCGCCTGTCCTTCCCAGGAAGAAAGTCGTTACATTCCCTCTCGCATGGAACCTCTTGTCTATAGATTTGGTCATCCCATTCCTCTTGATTTTGGTTTCCCTCTCCTCCTCATTTGGATATTTCAGTACTATTTGTTGAATCGGAACGATGGTCAATACTCCCACAATTCAATTGACCATTCAAGTTATCTTGTCCGTTATCTTGTCCGCATAGAATTCCCTTCCTGTCTCCCCACGCCTAGTTAATATCCTATTTGTACAAGATCACCGTCCTATCCTCCAGCACCTATTTAATATCCCTTCTTAATCTTGGGCGAACATGCCTCTCATGATTAAGTTTATTTTATTTATTTATTTTCGAACCTGCCAGTGTATATCGGTTATACAAAACCCAGTGTATGTTGGTCATACAAAACCCTGTGGGAATAGCAAAGCTCCCATTATTGATCAATTCTACAAATTTTAGAACATCAAATCAAAGAACTTAAATCATTCCCCCCAGAATCGAGAATATAGGCTACTGACCTTTCCGCCGACTTTGAAAAGCACTGTTCGTTGGATCTAGTCACAGTCCCTGTCGGTCTGGGGTGTACACCGGCCTGGTCTTTTCCCTCAATTCAGAGGCCAGGTCTTAAATAACGGGACACAACCAGCTCGTGCACGATTTTCGATGTACGACCTTCAGATGGCAGAGACGGGTATTTTAGATCCGGCTCGAAGGACCAATTGTTACAGGAATTAAATTCCTCTATCTTTTAATACCCAATTAAAATTAAACACTCTGTCAATTCCTAAGAATTTGTAAGACTCTGATTTGCATGAAATGGACAGAGACCAGTCTCAAAATCTATCAGCAGCGTTTATTCTCGAGAGTACTGAACATGATACAGTTTACCACAGATTATGAACTGAAAATGACGTCATTAGTTTTCGTACTACCCCGTCTCATCTCTGCTCCAGTACAATGGCTGTATGGTTCTCAAGACTTAGATCATTTATGATCCGAGCCAAGGTCTGCCTGTGTAGATAAGCATTCTAACCAGTCTGGCTATATCTTCATTCATTTCTACCAAGGAACAGACAGTCATTGTTCTAATTCTTGATTATATTTACACACATTATATTCAGTACTAAGGTTAAAAGAAAATTCATACATCTATACAGTAACATAATAGTATTCTGATTAGTCAGTCCTGATTGAAATGTATACATAATTAGTCATTATTGATAAAAATTCCCTTAACATCACCCCAAACATACATTTAGAGGCATTGTTAAATCACAAATTATACGGTTTCATAGGATTTCCTCCTGCAAACAGGACCTGGGAAAAGCAATTCAAACATTATTTCATGCACTCAGACAGAGAGGTCACTCTAAACGATATCTCAGAACCATAAAAAACAGCACCTTGGGGGCCCTCTTTCCCATTCAACCTACACACTCACATAACACAAGTCTGTCAATCACTCTTTTGGACCCCAACCTCCATTATAGAGGTTCCGGAGACATTTCCAAATCATCCCCTTCCCCTGATTTCAACCCTAACCCCTAACCCTAACCCTAACCCTTACCCTAATTCGGCTTTGTATCCTGCTCCTGCCCATAACCATAAACCAACCCTAACTCTAACCCTAACCTTAACCCCACCCCTAACCCCACCTCTAACCCTGACACCACCACTAAGCCTAACTCTAACCCTAACCTTAACCTCACCCCTAACCCCACCCCTAACCCCACCTCTAACCCTAACCCCAGCCTGTCCGTGCTGTCAATGGTACCGCATATCTTTTTACCTCTGAGAGTTGCCGTGGTGGACCGCATATCTTTATACCTCTGCTAGAGTTGCCGTGGTGGACCGCATATCTTTATACCTCTAGAGTTGCCGTGGTGGACCGCATATCTTTATACCTCTGCTAGAGTTGCCGTGGAGGACCGCATATCTTTATACCTCTGCTAGAGTTGCCGTGGTGGACCGCATATCTTTTTACCTCTGCTAGAGTTGCCGTGGTGGACCGCATATCTTTTTACCTCTGCTAGAGTTGCCGTGGTGGACCGCATATCTTTATACCTCTGCTAGAGTTGCCGTGGTGGACCGCATATCTTTTTACCTCTGCTAGAGTTGCCGTGGTGGACCACATATCTTTTTACCTCTGCTAGAGTTGCCGTGGTGGACCGCATATCTTTTTACCCCTGCTAGAGATGCCGTGGTGGACCGCATATCTTTATACCTCTGAGAGTTGCCGTGGTGGACTGCATATCTTTATACCTTTGAGAGTTGCCGTGGTGGACCGCATATCTTTATACCTCTGAGAGAGTTGCCGTGGTGGACCGCATATCTTTATACCTCTGCTAGAGTTGCCGTGGTGGACCGCATATATTTTTACCTCTGCTAGAGTTGGCGTGGTGGACCGCATATCTTTTTACCTCTGAGAGAGTTGCCGTGGTGGACCGCATATCTTTTTACCTCTGTGGGAGTTGCCGTGGTGGACCGCATATCTTTTTACCTCTGCTAGAGTTGCCGTGGTGGACCGCATATCTTTTTACCTCTGCTAGAGTTGCCGTTGTGGACCGCATATATTTTTACCTCTGCTAGAGTTGCCGTGGTGGACCGCATATCTTTTTACCTCTGAGAGTTGCCGTGGTGGACCGCATATCTTTATACCTCTGCTAGAGTTGCCGTGGTGGACCGCATATCTTTATACCTCTAGAGTTGCCGTGGTGGACCGCATATCTTTATACCTCTGCTAGAGTTGCCGTGGAGGACCGCATATCTTTATACCTCTGCTAGAGTTGCCGTGGTGGACCGCATATCTTTTTACCTCTGCTAGAGTTGCCGTGGTGGACCGCATATCTTTATACCTCTGCTAGAGTTGCCGTGGTGGACCGCATATCTTTTTACCTCTGCTAGAGTTGCCGTGGTGGACCACATATCTTTTTACCTCTGCTAGAGTTGCCGTGGTGGACCGCATATCTTTTTACCCCTGCTAGAGATGCCGTGGTGGACCGCATATCTTTATACCTCTGAGAGTTGCCGTGGTGGACTGCATATCTTTATACCTTTGAGAGTTGCCGTGGTGGACCGCATATCTTTATACCTCTGAGAGAGTTGCCGTGGTGGACCGCATATCTTTATACCTCTGCTAGAGTTGCCGTGGTGGACCGCATATATTTTTACCTCTGCTAGAGTTGGCGTGGTGGACCGCATATCTTTTTACCTCTGAGAGAGTTGCCGTGGTGGACCGCATATCTTTTTACCTCTGTGGGAGTTGCCGTGGTGGACCGCATATCTTTTTACCTCTGCTAGAGTTGCCGTGGTGGACCGCATATCTTTTTACCTCTGCTAGAGTTGCCGTTGTGGACCGCATATATTTTTACCTCTGCTAGAGTTGCCGTGGTGGACCGCATATCTTTTTACCTCTGCTAGAGTTGCCGTGGTGGACCGCATATATTTTTACCTCTGCTAGAGTTGCCGCGGTGGACCGCATATCTTTTTACCTCTGCTAGAGTTGCCGTGGTGGACCGCATATACAGTGCCTTGCGAAAGTATTCGGCCCCCTTGAACTTTGCGACCTTTTGCCACATTTCAGGCTTCAAACATAAAGATATAAAACTGTATTTTTTTGTGATGAATCAACAACAAGTGGGACACAATCATGAAGTGGAACGACATTTATTGGATATTTCAAACTTTTTTAACAAATCAAAAACTGAAAAATTGGGCGTGCAAAATTATTCAGCCCCTTTACTTTCAGTGCAGCAAACTCTCTCCAGAAGTTCAGTGAGGATCTCTGAATGATCCAATGTTGACCTAAATGACTAATGATGATAAATACAATCCACCTGTGTGTAAGTTCCCAAAGGGGAACTAGTAGCCCTATGACTAATGATGATAAATACAATCCACCAAGTCTCCGTATAAATGCACCTGCACTGTGATAGTCTCAGAGGTCCGTTAAAAGCGCAGAGAGCATCATGAAGAACAAGGAACACACCAGGCAGGTCCGAGATACTGTTGTGAAGAAGTTTAAAGCCGGATTTGGATACAAAAAGATTTCCCAAGCTTTAAACATCCCAAGGAGCACTGTGCAAGCGATAATATTGAAATGGAAGGAGTATCAGACCACTGCAAATCTACCAAGACCTGGCCATCCCTCTAAACTTTCAGCTCATACAAGGAGAAGACTGATCAGAGATGCAGCCAAGAGGCCCATGATCACTCTGGATGAACTGCAGAGATCTACAGCTGAGGTGGGAGACTCTGTCCATAGGACAACAATCAGTCGTATATTGCACAAATCTGGCCTTTATGGAAGAGTGGCAAGAAGAAAGCCATTTCTTAAAGATATCCATAAAAAGTGTTGTTTAAAGTTTGCCACAAGCCACCTGAGAGACACACCAAACATGTGGAAGTAGGTGCTCTGGTCAGATGAAACCAAAATCTAACTTTTTGGCAACAATGCAAAACGTTATGTTTGGCGTAAAAGCAACACAGCTCATCACCCTGAACACACCATCCCCACTGTCAAACATGGTGGTGGTAGCATCATGGTTTGGGCCTGCTTTTCTTCAGCAGGGACAGGGAAGATGGTTAAAATTGATGGGAAGATGGATGGAGCCAAATACAGGACCATTCTGGAAGAAAACCTGATGGAGTCTGCAAAAGACCTGAGACTGGGACGGAGATTTGTCTTCCAACAAGACAATGATCCAAAACATAAAGCAAAATCTACAATGGAATGGTTAAAAAATAAACATATCCAGGTGTTAGAATGGCCAAGTCAAAGTCCAGACCTGAATCCAATCGAGAATCTGTGGAAAGAACTGAAAACTGCTGTTCACAAATGCTCTCCATCCAACCTCATTGAGCTCGAGCTGTTTTGCAAGGAGGAATGGGAAAAAATGTCAGTCTCTCGATGTGCAAAACTGATAGAGATACCCCAAGCGACTTACAGCTGTAATCACAGCAAAAGGTGGCGCTACAAAGTATTTACTTAAGGGGGCTGAATAATTTTGCACGCCCAATTTTTCAGTTTTTGATTCGTTAGAAAAGTTTGAAATATCCAATAAATGTCGTTCCACTTCATGATTGTGTCCCACTTGTTGTTGATTCTTCACATAAAAATACAGTTTTATATCTTTATGTTTGAAGCCTGAAATGTGGCAAAAGGTCGCAAAGTTCAAGGGGGCCGAATACTTTCGCAAGGCACTGTATTTTTACCTCTGCTAGAGTTGCCGCGGTGGACCGCATATCTTTATACCTCTGCTAGAGTTGCCGTGGTGGACCCATATCTTTATACCTCTGCTAGAGTTGCCGTGGTGGACCGCATATCTTTTTACCTCTGAGAGTTGCCGTGGTGGACCGCATATCTTTTTACCTCTGCTAGAGTTGCCGTGGTGGACCGCATATATTTTTACCTCTGAGAGTTGCCAACCCCCACCCCACTAAGTTCTTTTTCACCTCCTTACTGATTTCAATGCGCATTCCAGTTAAAAAAGGCTATTTTTAGTTGCTGATGATAAGGGGTATTTTGATCCCCCCCGGGGGCTGGTTCTGGCGTACCACTGTTGGCATTAAATACATCTCTTAAACGTTCTAGGTACTGACTGACTGTCTCATTTTCTCCCTGTCTACATTCAGTTACCTTAGAGAAGTCAGCGTGTCGATGGTAATGTTCAGTTAGGTTAGCGCATAGTTCTGTAATTTGTGCTCTGAATGGCTCCCCAAGTCTCACGCTCCACTGTATAATGTCCCCATCATTCCCCGTTGGCACCCAGGCTCTGCGCACAGCAAACCAATCCTTTCCCACTATGGTTCTAACTGCTCTTTCCACCTCCCCTGTGTTTAGCCTGAAACTGGACGCTAGTCCGTTTAGATCTCTCTCAAACCCTGCCATTCCTGTTTTAGAGTGTGGAATTCCTTCTACTGCCTTTTCTACGTCCCTCTGTGTCCAGGGTCGATAGACCCGAACCGTGGGTTTGTTGCCATCCATCCCAGCTTGGGGGTTGGGTAGCTCTATCAGGAGAAACTGCTCTTCTTCCCTGCTATAGTACTGGAAATCTCTCCTAGGCCGTGGTCTATTTTTTTCTCCTATATCGGAGGTTTTTCTGAGTAGTCCTGATCGGTTCTGATTCGGTGAAGGTGTCTGATATTTTTCCCTCACCGACCTATCTTCCTCCTTCTCTGTCTGAGTCTCTACCAATGCTCTTTCCATCTGCACCTTCCTCAATACTGCCCTAATCAGCTCCTGCTCTCTCTCCGTGCCTTTCTGCCCCTCCGGACTCACACCATCCGCTCCCAGATCATAAGCTGGGGGAGGCTCAGCACGGAGCGGCAATTGCACTCTCCTCTGAGCCATCACCACCTCATTGTCGGGATTATCCCTGTAAGGTCCACTAGAGAAGGATATAGGTTTTGACCCCCACCCAATTGGCCACTTTTTCCCGCTGTGGGAGCGGAGGGCAGAGTATCTTGCTTCTTTATGTCTTTCTTTTTTCTATCCCCTTCCACTCTTTTCCTGGCTTCCGAAAGCCAGACCCTGGCTGTGTACAACCCTTTCAACCCCGTTTATTCTGTTTCTGCATGTCCTTCATTCCTTATGAATCTGTTTTATAAGAAATTCTACCTTTTCAACATCTAGATGCCCATCAAAACCTTTTTTTCCATTTTAAACAGAGATCAATATTCCTTCTGTCTTTCTGCTCCATATAACGGTAATCTCCCGTCCATTCTGGGACCTCCTTGGAGGATTTACTACCCATGATTAATAAATCCTTGCCGCGCCTAATAGCTATGGTATTTATCACTATCTATGTGTATATATTTCTATGACCTATGTATGTGCTGTTTACCATTACCTAGTCACTATGGCTGTTCTACTGCCTGACTATGTGTGTGTCTCTTTAATGCTTACAATCTATGTGTATGGATTTCTATTTGTGTTTTCTCCTTTGTGGAAACCTTATCAATAGCTTTGACTGTTGAATCGGATATTAGGTCATTATAAGCCCAGGGGTCGTACATCCCTAGTTAACATCATATATCAGGTTGTGTCAGAGGGCTTTTAAAGTACACTAATATCTTTATCTCACGCCACTATTTTAGGTTTCCCTCTCTCCTGGAACCTCTTGTCTATAGATTTGGCTTTTATCCCATTCCTTTTATCCCAGGCCATGGAGCAGCTGTGATTAGAATGAAGAGAATGACTCCTCAACCCAAGAGACCCTGGAGCAGCTGTGATTAGAATGAAGAGAATGACTCCCCAACCCAAGAGACCCTGGAGCAGCTGTGATTAGAATGAAGAGAATGACTCCTCAACCCAAGAGGCCCTGGAGCAGCTGTGATTAGAATGAAGAGAATGACTCCTCAACCCAAGAGGCCCTGGAGCAGCTGGGATTAGAATGAAGAGAATGACTCCTCAACCCAAGAGGCCCTGGAGCAGCTGTGATTAGAATGAAGAGAATGACTCCTCAACCCAAGAGGCCCTGGAGCAGCTGTGATTAGAATGAAGAGAATGACTCCTCAACCCAAGAGGCCCTGGAGCAGCTGTGAGAGAGCATCAGTATGGAAGCATTTGGGAAAATTTCAAGCGCTTAAGAAGGTTCCTGGCAAAGAGGATTGTCTGTTATGTAAAGGGTCAGAACCACTGAGTGAACTAAATATTAAGGATACCTTCCTAATATTGCGTTACGCCTGGTCAGTTTGTCATGGAAAGAAAGGTGTCCGTAATGTTTTGTGGAAATTATACAATAATTATACATTCATGGATTTTGTTATATAGCCTATTGTTTTCTCTTTATTCAACCTGCCATCTACCCACCTGGGGACTGAGGGTTATGAGAGAACCCCCACATCACTAGCTTCTCTTTATTCAACCTGCCATCTACCCACCTGGGGACTGAGGGTTATGAGAGAACCCCCACATCACTAGCTTGTATGTTCTGCAGCCTTGCAAAGATAAGGAGGGGATGACTGGGAGGCAGGTTGGCATTTATTGTCATGAATCTTGCCCTGGAGGCAGTTCTGTAAAGTGGTCACTAACTGGCACAGGCACAAAGACATAAAATCTGATTTTAATCGTAACCTTAACCTTAATTTAAGCTAATCCTGACTTGTCTAGTTAAATTACATTTACATTTTTGTTTTTGAAATTAAGACCATGAAAAAAAACAATTTTCCACAGCCAATTTTGACTTTGTAGCATATTTAGAGGAAATCGGGCGTTCTGCCTCCAGGTCAAGATTCATGACAAACATCAACCTGCCTCCAGGTCATGATTCATGACAAACATCAACCTGCGACTGGTAGATGCAATGAAGAATCAATAACGGAATTGTTCACAATTAAAAGGCTTTTTCGTGTTTCAAGTATGTTTTATTATGAAAAGTACAATATATCCTTGTATACTTGTACAACTATGGAGCGTATGTCCATATATAATTGTACAATTTGTTTTTCAACATAAAAGACACAACAAATGATCACATTGGTATTTTTGTAAGAGGTCCTGGGTCAAGGTCCTCACAATTATAGGAAGACGTGTGTGTGTGTGAGTGTGTCCAGTGTGTCCTGTGTGTGTGTGTCCTGTGTGAGTATCTGTACTGTGTGTGTGTTTGTCCAAGGAGTGTGTGTTTGTCCAGGGAGTGTGTGTTTGTCCAGGGAGTGTGTGTTTGTCCAGGGAGTGTGTGTGTCCTGTGTGTGTGTGTCCACTGTGTGTGTGTGTGTGTGTCCACTGTGTTTGTGTGTGTGTGTGTGTCCAGTGTGTGTGTGTGTGTGTGTGTCCAGTGTGTATGTGTGTCCTGTGTGTGTGTGTGTGTGAGTCCAGTGTGTGTGTGTGTGTGTGTGTGTGTGTCCAGTGTGTATGTGTGTCCTGTATGTGTGTGTGTGTGTGTGTGTGAGTCCAGTGTGTGTGTGTGTGTGAGTCCAGTGTGTGTGTGTGTGTGTGTGTGTGTGTGTGTGTGAGAGTCCAGTGTCAAATCAAATCAAATCAAATTTTATTTGTCACATACACATGGTTAGCAGATGTTAATGCGAGTGTAGCGAAATGCTTGTGCTTCTAGTTCCGACAATGCAGTGATAACCAACAAGTAATCTAACTAACAATTCCAAATCTACTGTCTTATACACAGTGTAAGGGGATAAAGAATATGTACATAAGGATATATGAATGAGTGATGGTACAGAGCAGCATACAGTAGATGGTATTGAGTACAGTATATACATATGAGATGAGTATGTAGACAAAGTAAACAAAGTGGCATAGTTAAAGTGGCTAGTGATACATGTATTACATAAGGATGCAGTCGATGATGTAGAGTACAGTATATACGTATGCATATGAGATGAATAATGTAGGGTAAGTAACATTATATAAGGTAGCATTGTTTAAAGTGGCTAGTGATATATTTACATCATTTCCCATCAATTCCCATTATTAAAGTGGCTGGAGTTGGGTCAGTGTCAATGACAGTGTGTTGGCAGCAGCCACTCAATGTTAGTGGTGGCTGTTTAACAGTCTGATGGCCTTGAGATAGAAGCTGTTTTTCAGTCTCTCGGTCCCAGCTTTGATGCACCTGTACTGACCTCGCCTTCTGGATGATAGCGGGGTGAACAGGCAGTGGTTCGGGTGGCGATGTCCTTGATGATCTTTATGGCCTTCCTGTAACATCGGGTGGTGTAGGTGTTGTGCAGACCTAACTACCCTCTGGAGAGCCTTACGGTTGAGGGCGGAGCAGTTGCCGTACCAGGCGGTGATACAGCCCGCCAGGATGCTCTCGATTGTGCATCTGTAGAAGTTTGTGAGTGCTTTTGGTGACAAGCCGAATTTCTTCAGCCTCCTGAGGTTGAAGAGGCGCTGCTGCGCCTTCTTCACGACGCTGTCAGTGTGAGTGGACCAATTCAGTTTGTCTGTGATGTGCATGCCGAGGAACTTAAAACTTGCTAGCCTCTCCACTACTGTTCCATCGATGTGGATAGGGGGGTGTTCCCTCTGCTGTTTCCTGAAGTCCACAATCATCTCCTTAGTTTTGTTGACGTTGAGTGTGAGGTTATTTTCCTGACACCACACTCCGAGGGCCCTCACCTCCCCCCTGTAGGCCGTCTCGTCGTTGTTGGTAATCAAGCCTACCACTGTTGTGTCGTCCGCAAACTTGATGATTGAGTTGGAGGCGTGCGTGGCCACGTAGTCGTGGGTGAACAGGGAGTACAGGAGAGGGCTCAGAACGCACCCTTGGGGGGCCCCCGTGTTGAGGATCAGCGGGGAGGAGATGTTGTTGCCTACCCTCACCACCTGGGGGCGGCCCGTCAAGAAGTCCAGTACCCAGTTGCACAGGGCGGGGTCGAGACCCAGGGTCTCGAGCTTGATGACGAGCTTGGAGGGTACTATGGTGTTGAATGCCGAGCTGTAGTCGATGAACAGCATTCTCACATAGGTATTCCTCTTGTCCAGGTGGGTTAGGGCAGTGTGCAGTGTGGTTGAGATTGCATCGTCTGTGGACCTATTTGGGCGGTAAGCAAATTGGAGTGGGTCTAGGGTGTCAGGTAGGGTGGAGGTGATATGGTCCTTGACTAGTCTCTCAAAGCACTTCATGATGACGGAAGTGAGTGCTACGGGGGCGGTAGTTGTTTAGCTCAGTTACCTTAGCTTTCTTGGGAACAGGAACAATGGTGGCCCTCTTGAAGCATGTGGGAACAGCAGACTGGTATAGGGATTGATTGAATATGTCCGTAAACACACCGGCCAGCTGGTCTGCGCATGCTCTGAGGGCGCGGCTGGGGATGCCGTCTGGGCCTGCAGCCTTGCGAGGGTTAACACGTTTAAATGTCTTACTCACCTCGGCTGCAGTGAAGGAGAGACCACATTTTTTTCGTTGCAGGCCGTGTCAGTGGCACTGTATTGTCCTCAAAGCGGGCAAAAAAGTTATTTAGTCTGCCTGGGAGCAAGACATCCTGGTCCGTGACTGGGCTGGGTTTCTTCTTGTAGTCCGTGATTGACTGTAGACCCTGCCACATGCCTCTTGTGTCTGAGCCGTTGAATTGAGATTCTACTTTGTCTCTGTACTGACACTTAGCTTGTTTAATAGCCTTGCGGAGGGAATAGCTGCACTGTTTGTATTCGGTCATGTTGCCAGACACCTTGCCCTGATGAAAAGCAGTGGTTCGCGCTTTCAGTTTCACGCGAATGCTGCCATTAATCCACGGTTTCTGGTTAGGGAATGTTTTTATCGTTGCTATGGGAAAGACATCTTCAACGCACGTTCTAATGAACTCGCACACCGAATCAGCGTATTCGTCAATATTTTTATCTGACGCAATACGAAACATGTCCCAGTCCACGTGATGGAAGCAGTCTTGGAGTGTGGAGTCAGCTTGGTCTGACCAGCGTTGGACAGACCTCAGCGTGGGAGCCTCTTGTTTAAGTTTCTGCCTGTAGGCAGGGATCAACAAAATGGAGTCATGGTCAGCTTTCCGAAGGGGGCGGGGCAGGGCCTTATATGCGTCGCGGAAGTTAGAGTAACAATGATCCAAGGTTTTACCACCCCTGGTTGCGCAATCGATATGCTGATAACATTTAGGGAGTCTTGTTTTCAGATTAGCTTTGTTAAAATCCCCAGCTACAATGAATGCAGCCTCCGGATAAATGGTTTCCAGTTTGCAAAGAGTTAAATAAAGTTCGTTCAGAGCCATCGATGTGTCTGCTTGGGGGGGGATATATACGGCTGTGATTATAATCGAAGAGAATTCTCTTGGAAGATAATGCGGTCTACATTTGATTGTGAGGAATTCTAAATCAGGTGAACAGAGGGATTTGAGTTCCTGTATGTTTCCTTCATCACACCATGTCTCGTTAGTCATGAGGCATACGCCCCCGCCACTCTTCTTACCAGAAAGATGTTTGTTTCTGTCGGCGCGATGCGTGGAGAAACCCGTTGGCTGCACCGCATCGGATAGCGTCTTCCCAGTAAGCCATGTTTCCGTGAAGCAGAGAACGTTGCAGTCTCTGATGTCCCTCTGGAATGCTACCCTTGCTGGGATTTCATCAACCTTGTTGTCAAGAGACTGGACATTGGCCAGTGTGTGTGTGTGTGTGTGTGTGTGTGTGTGTGTGTGTGTTTGTCCAGCGTGTGTGTCCAGTGTGTGTATGTCCAGCGTGTGTGTCCAGTGTGTGTGTGAGTCCAGTGTGTTTGTGTGTGTGTGATTGTCCAGTGTGTGTGTGAGTCCCGTGTGTGTGTGTGATTGTCCAGTGTGTGTGTGTGTGAGTCCAGTGTGTGTGTGTGATTGTCCAGTGTGTGTGTGTGTGTGTGAGTCCAGTGTGTGTGTGTGATTGTCCAGTGTGTGTGTGTGTGTGAGTCCAGTGTGTGTGTGTGTGTGTGTGATTGTCTAGTGTGTGTGTGAGTCCCGTGTGTGTGTCCAGTGTGTGTGTGTGATTGTCCAGTGTATGTGTGTGATTGTCCAGTGTGTGTGTGTGTGTGTGTGTGAGTCCAGTGTGTGTGTGTGATTGTCCAGTGTGTGTGTGTGTGTGTGTGAGTCCAGTGTGTGTGTGTGATTGTCCAGTGTGTGTGTGTGTTTGTCCAGGTTGAGTGTGTGTGTGTGAGTCTAGTGTGTGTGTGAGTCCAGTGTGTGTGTGAGTCCAGTGTGTGCGTGTGTGTGAGTCCAGTCTGTGTCTGATATCAGGTAAGTGCAGCAATAACACCATAATTCATTACATTATAAAGGCTGCATCCAGTTTGTGTGTGTGTGTTTGTCCAGTGTGTGTGTGTGTGTCCTGTGTGTGTGTGTGTGTGTGTGTGTATGTATGTGTGTGTGTGTGTGTGTGTGTGTGTGTGTGTGTGTGTGTGTGTGTGTGTGTGTGTGTGTGTGTGTAGAGACACATTATACATTGTTGTCACTGGGGTTTATTGAGCAGTATATCACAAAGCAGTGGTACATATCAGCTGCAGCTCAATAGAGACATGTTGCAGTGGTACATATCAGCTGCAGCTCAATAGAGACATGTTGCAGTGGTACATATCAGCTGCAGCTCAATAGAGACATGTTGCAGTGGTACATATCAGCTGCAGCTCAATAGAGACATGTTGCAGTGGTACATATCAGCTGCAGCTCAATAGAGACATGTTGCAGTGGTACATATCAGCTACAGCTCAATAGAGACATGTTGGAGTGGTACATATCAGCTGCAGCTCAATAGAGACATGTTTACAGTGGTACATATCAGCTACAGCTCAATAGAGACATGTTGGAGTGGTACATATCAGCTGCAGCTCAATAGAGACATGTTTACAGTGGTACATTTATAGAACAAATACTGTTCAGTGTAGTAAAAACAGTTTATCATTGACTACATATCCTAGGGACTGAGGCCAGATATGTACTTTTTCAACTGGTCTAACAGGCTGTTTTGGTTCATTTCCCTCAGTGTTTTGTAAATGGTATCCAGGTAACTGATCGTGTTCCACATGATCCTTCAGCACTTTTACAAGGACAGGTATGTTCCTTCAGCACTTTTACAAGGTCAGGTATGTCCCTTCAGCACTTTTACAAGGTCAGGTATGTTCCTTCAGCACTTTTACAAGGTCAGGTATGTCCCTTCAGCACTTTTACAAGGTCAGTTATGTTCCTTCAGCACTTTTACAAGGTCAGGTATGTTCCTGATAAGCTCAGCCGTGCTGCTTGGTAGTTTCATTGTCCATATGCATCTTTTCAACTGTCCTCTGTCAAGGTTGCAAAGCACATTCAACACCTTCTCTGTCACGGCACCTAGATGTTTATTGATAACCGCGTGTAGTGAAGGACATTCAACACCTTCTCTGTCACAGCACCTAGATGTTTATTGATAACCGCGTGTAGTGAAGGACATTCAACACCTTCTCTGTCACAGCACCTAGATGTTTATTGATAACCGCGTGTAGTGAAGGACATTCAACACCTTCTCTGTCACAGCACCTTGATGTTTATTGATAACGCGTGTAGTGAAGGACATTCAACACCTTCTCTGTCACAGCACCTAGATGTTTATTGATAACCGCGTGTAGTGAAGGACATTCAACACCTTCTCTGTCACGGCACCTTGATGTTTATTGATAACGCGTGTAGAGAAGGACATTCAACACCTTCTCTGTCACAGCACCTTGATGTTTATTGATAACCGCGTGTAGTGAAGGACATTCAACACCTTCTCTGTCACAGCACCTTGATGTTTATTGATAACCGCGTGTAGTGAAGGACATTCAACACCTTCTCTGTCACAGCACCTTGATGTTTATTGATAACCGCGTGTAGTGAAGGACATTCAACACCTCTGTCACAGCACCTTGATGTTTATTGATAACCGCGTGTAGCGAAGGACATTCAACACCTCTGTCACGGCACCTAGATGTTTATTGATAACCGCGTGTAGCGAAGGACATTCAACACCTTCTCTGTCACAGCACCTTGATGTTTATTGATAACCGCGTGTAGCGAAGGACATTCAACACCTTCTCTGTCACGGCACCTTGATGTTTATTGATAACCACGTGTAGTGAAGGACATTCAACACCTTCTCTGTCACAGCACCTTGATGTTTATTGATAACGCGTGTAGTGAAGGACATTCAACACCTTCTCTGTCACAGCACTGTAGTATCTGGGATCTACATCTGTTTATATTAGTTACTGTGCTGTTACTAAGCAGTAATGCATTACGGCAGTGTTACGTTACTACACCTAATAGGAAATGCACATGCCCACTGGGGTGCCGGGAACTGTAGAGACACGAGGGGTTTTGACTAAGCGACAACTAACTGTACTCCCGTCTCCTGCCTGGTCATTTCTCCACAACACAAATATTACAGTGGCGACCAGGTGATTAAACTACATAAACGGACATTGCTTGAAGGGAAGATTGTTGTGTGAGTAATGAAACTCAAAATAATTATGTAATTCGTCAGTTATTTTTATTTTCTTTCACCAGTATAGAAGGCTAACCACTGCTAGCACTGCTAGTATAGTATTCAGGAGCTGCCAAGTAGCAAGACTATTGGAGTCCAGAATAGCGACACTGCCCTCTGGTGGTTAAATTAATAAAAAACGCATTGAACCCATTGAAATTAGGCGATCTCAGTGGAGAAATATTGAATCACCAGCTACTAAGCAGTAATGCATTACGACAGTGTTACGTTACTACACCTAATAAGAAATGCACATGCGCACTGGGGTGCCGGGAACTGTAGAGCACGAGGGGTTTTGACTAAACTAAAACTAACTGTACTCCCGTCTCCTGCCTGGTCATTTCTCCACAACACAAATATCACAGTGGTAGGCTTTGTTACTTTGGTCCCAGCTCTCTGCAGGTCATTCACTAGGTCCCCCCATGTGGTGCTGGGATTTTTGCTCACCGTTATTGTGATCATTTTGACCCCACGGGGTGAGATCTTGCATGGAGCCCCAGATCGAGGAGATTATCAGTGGTCTTGTATGTCTTCCATTTCTAATAATTGCTCACACAGTTGATTTCTTCAAACCAAGCTGCTTACCTATTGCAGATTCAGTCTTCCCAGCCTGGTGCAGGTCTACAATTTTGTTTCTGGTGTCCTTTGACAGCTCTTTGGTCTTGGCCATAGTGGAGTTTGGAGTGTGACTGTTTGAGGTTGTGGACAGGTGTCTTTTATACTGATAAGTTCAAACAGGTGCCATTAATACAGGTAACGAGTGGAGGACAGAGGAACCTCGTAAAGAAGAGTCTGTGAGAACCAGAAATCTTGCTTGTTTGTAGGTGACCAAATACTTATTTTCCATCATAATTTGCAAATAAATTCATAAAAAAATACTACAATGTGATTTTCTGGAATTTTTTTTCTCATTTTGTCTGTCATAGTTGAAGTGTACCTATGATGAAAATTACAGGCCTCTCTCATCTTTTTAAGTGGGAGAACTTGCATAATTGGTGGCTGACTAAATACTTTTTTGCCCCACTGTACATGGAGGTTTAATACCCTGACCTAGTGAGATATACATGGAGGTTTAATTCCCTGACCTAGTGAGATATACATGGAGGTTTAATATCCTGACCTAGTGAGATATACATGGAGGAGGTTTAATACCCTGACCTAGTGAGATATACATGGAGGAGGTTTAATATCCTGACCTAGTGAGATATACATGGAGGAGGTTTAATACCCTGACCTAGTGAGATATACATGGAGGAGGTTTAATACCCTGACCTAGTGAGATATACATGGAGGAGGTTTAATATCCTGACCTAGTGAGATATACATGGAGGTTTAATACCCTGACCTAGTGAGATATACATGGAGGAGGTTTAATATCCTGACCTAGTGAGATATACATGGAGGTTTAATATCCTGACCTAGTGAGATATACATGGAGGAGGTTTAATACCCTGACCTAGTGAGATATACATGGAGGAGGTTTAATATCCTGACCTAGTGAGATATACATGGAGGTTTAATACCCTGACCTAGTGAGATATACATGGAGGAGGTTTAATACCCTGACCTAGTGAGATATACATGGAGGTTTAATACCCTGACCTAGTGAGATATACATGGAGGAGGTTTAATACCCTGACCTAGTGAGATATACATGGAGGAGGTTTAATACCCTGACCTAGTGAGATATACATGGAGGTTTAATATCCTGACCTAGTGAGATATACATGGAGGTTTAATACCCTGACCTAGTGAGATATACATGGAGGAGGTTTAATACCCTGACCTAGTGAGATATACATGGAGGAGGTTTAATACCTAACCTAGTGAGATATACATGGAGGTTTAATACCCTGACCTAGTGAGATATACATGGAGGAGGTTTAATACCCTGACCTAGTGAGATATACATGGAGGTTTAATATCCTGACCTAGTGAGATATACATGGAGGAGGTTTAATACCCTGACCTAGTGAGATATACATGGAGGAGGTTTAATATTCTGACCTTGTGGGATAAACATGGGAGGTTTAATACCCTAACCTAGTGAGATATACATGGAGGAGGTGTAATATCCTGACCTAGTGAGATATACATGGAGGAGGTTTAATACCCTGACCTAGTGAGATATACATGGAGGAGGTTTAATATCCTGACCTAGTGAGATATACATGGAGGTTTAATACCCTGACCTAGTTAGATATACATGGAGGAGGTTTAATACCCTGACCTAGTTCGATATACATGGAGGTTTAATACCCTGACCTAGTGAGATATACATGGAGGTTTAATATCCTGACCTAGTGAGATATACATGGAGGAGGTTTAATACCCTGACCTAGTGAGATATACATGGAGGTTTAATTCCCTGACCTAGTGAGATATACATGGAGGTTTAATATCCTGACCTAGTGAGATATACATGGAGGAGGTTTAATACCCTGACCTAGTGAGATATACATGGAGGAGGTTTAATATCCTGACCTAGTGAGATATACATGGAGGAGGTTTAATACCTGACCTAGTGAGATATACATGGAGGAGGTTTAATACCCTGACCTAGTGAGATATACATGGAGGAGGTTTAATATCCTGACCTAGTGAGATATACATGGAGGTTTAATACCTGACCTAGTGAGATATACATGGAGGAGGTTTAATATCCTGACCTAGTGAGATATACATGGAGGTTTAATATCCTGACCTAGTGAGATATACATGGAGGAGGTTTAATACCTGACCTAGTGAGATATACATGGAGGAGGTTTAATATCCTGACCTAGTGAGATATACATGGAGGTTTAATACCCTGACCTAGTGAGATATACATGGAGGAGGTTTAATAGCCTGACCTAGTGAGATATACATGGAGGTTTAATACCCTGACCTAGTGAGATATACATGGAGGAGGTTTAATACCTGACCTAGTGAGATATACATGGAGGAGGTTTAATACCCTGACCTAGTGAGATATACATGGAGGAGGTTTAATATCCTGACCTAGTGAGATATACATGGAGGTTTAATACCCTGACCTAGTGAGATATACATGGAGGAGGTTTAATACCCTGACCTAGTGAGATATACATGGAGGAGGTTTAATACCCTAACCTAGTGAGATATACATGGAGGTTTAATACCCTGACCTAGTGAGATATACATGGAGGAGGTTTAATACCCTGACCTAGTGAGATATACATGGAGGTTTAATATCCTGACCTAGTGAGATATACATGGAGGAGGTTTAATACCCTGACCTAGTGAGATATACATGGAGGAGGTTTAATATTCTGACCTTGTGGGATAAACATGGAGGAGGTTTAATACCCTAACCTAGTGAGATATACATGGAGGAGGTGTAATATCCTGACCTAGTGAGATATACATGGAGGAGGTTTAATACCCTGACCTAGTGAGATATACATGGAGGAGGTTTAATATCTGACCTAGTGAGATATACATGGAGGTTTAATACCCTGACCTAGTTAGATATACATGGAGGAGGTTTAATACCCTGACCTAGTTCGATATACATGGAGGTTTAATACCCTGACCTAGTGAGATATACATGGAGGTTTAATATCCTGACCTAGTGAGATATACATGGAGGAGGTTTAATACCTGACCTAGTGAGATATACATGGAGGAGGTTTAATATCCTGACCTAGTGAGATATACATGGAGGTTTAATACCCTGACCTAGTGAGATATACATGGAGGTTTAATACTCTGACCCTAGTGAGATATACATGAGGTTTAATATCCTGACCTAGTGAGATATACATGGAGGAGGTTTAATATCTTGACCTAGTGAGATATACATGAAGGTTTAATACCCTGACCTAGTGAGATATACATGGAGGAGGTTTAATACCCTGACCTAGTGAGATATACATGGAGGAGGTTTAATATCCCTGACCTAGTGAGATATACATGAAGGAGGTTTAATATCCTGACCTAGTGAGATATACATGGAGGTTTAATATTCTTACCTAGTGAGATATACAGTGCCTTGCGAAAGTATTGCCCCTTGAACTTTGCGGAGCCTTTTGCCACATTTCAGGCTTCAAACATAAAGATATAAAACTGTATTTTTTTGTGGAGAATCAACAACAAGTGGGACACAATCATGAAGTGTAACGACATTTATTGGATATTTCAAACTTTTTTAACAAATCAAAAACTGAAAAATTGGGCGTGCACCGTTATTCAGCCCCCTTAAGTTAACACTTTGTGAGTGCCACCTTTTTGCTGCGATTACAGCTGTAAAGTCAGCAGGGGTATGTATGTCTCTATCAGTTTTGCACATCGAGAGACTGACATTTTTTTCCCATTCCTCCTTGCAAAACAGCTCGAGCTCAGTGAGGGTTGGATGGAGAGCATTTGTGAACAGCAGTTTTCAGTTCTTTCCACAGATTCTCGATTGGATTCAGGTCTGGACTTTGATTTGGCCATTCTAACACCTGGATATGTTTATTTTGAACCATTCCATTGTAGATTTTTTGCTTTATGTTTTGGATCATTGTCTTGTTGGAAGACAACTCTCCGTCCCAGTCTCAGGTCTTTTGCAGACTCCATCAGGTTTTTCTTCAGAATGGTCTGTATTTGGCTCCATCCATCTTCCCATCAATTTTAACCATCTTCCCTGTCCCTGCTGAAGAAAAGCAGGCCCAAACCATGATGCTGCCACCACCATGTTTGACAGTGACACTCTAAAGTTTCCAAAACTGTAAAAATATTGTCTGTGAGTACAACAGAACTGATATTGCAGGCGAAAGCCTGAGGAAAATCCAATCAGGAAGTGCCTCTTATTTTGAAACCTCTGTGTTCCTATGCATGCCTATCCTCCATTTAAGGGATATCAACCAGATTCCTTTTTTCTGTGGCTTCCCTAAGGTATCAACAGTCTTTAGACATGAGTTTCAGGCTTTATTTTGAAAAATGAGTGTGAAGGATCACATTGCGTAAGTGGAGAGGTGGGGGCTCTCAGAGTGAGTGTTGCGCAGGTGGAAGTAAATCCGCCATTGTTCCTCCGCTGTTATTGAAAAACCTACACACTCGGTTGATATATTATCGAATATATATTTTAAATACTGCACGAGGAATGATTATAAAAACGTTTGACATGTTTCTGTGGACATTATGTAGACTATTTGGAATTTCCGTCTGCGATATCGTGACGCTCTTTCCTGTAGATTTCTCAACATAGCATGACAAACAAACGTCGGTACTTTGGTTATAAAATACTCTTTATGGAACAAAAGGAACATTTGCTGTCTAACTGGGAGTCTGCGTGGAAACATCCAGATCATCAAAGGTAAACTGTTAATTTGATTGCTTTTCTGATTTTAGTGACCAAGCTTCCTGATGCTAAGTGTACATAATGCTATATGCTAGGCTATCGATAAACTTACACAAACACTTGGATTGCTTTCACTGTAAAGCATAATTTCAAAATCTGAGGCGACAGGGTGATTAACAAAAGGCTAAACTGTGTTTCACAATATTGCACTTGTGATTTCATGAATATGAATATTTGTTAGTAATATTATTTGACTGTTGCGCTCTGCTATTCAGCGGTTGCTGAAGAAAATGATCCAGCTACAGGGATGTGTGTGCCAAGAAGTTAATAAATCATGTAAAATTAACAGCCGTGCAGAAGACTCATGTGAAGGTGGAACTTCTTGATGCAATTAAAGCCTTTAAGTCTGGAAAACTCCTGGGCTGGATGGCAGTTGAGGTATACCAAACCTTTATATATATATATATACTCAGAGGACCGTTACTCCTACAAAAATGGTAGATTATCAGACACTCAACTAGAAGGTCTGATTTCATTATTACTGTGAAACAGGATGTGGGAATATAAAGATCCAGTCCATTTTAAAAAAATGGAGACCTCTTACACTTCAGTGTTTGTGATGCAATAAATTCTAGCAAAATGCTTGCGCATAGAATTAAAAAGGTTTTGTCGGACATTATTCATTCAAACCAGACAGTTTTTACATGGACTGTACATTTGGAGATAACATAAAGACAAGTAATGGAAACAAAAATAAAACTATGAAACATCTGGGAAAGAAGGCCTGGCTGACTTTGGGAACAAAAGGCTTTTGATAAAGTACGACTGGAGTTTTATATATAAATGCCTGGAACATTTCAAATTTGGAGAATTTCTTATAAAATGGTTTTAAAATCATGTATAGTATTCCTAGGTGTAAATAATGGCTACTTCTCTAAAAGTTTTAAACTGTCAAGAGGAGTAAAACCAGGTTGTCCACTATTGGCATATCTATTTATTATGGCCATCGAAATGTTGGCTGTAAAATCCGATCATCCAACAATAATATCAGGGATTAGAAATACAGAGTTTAAAAACAAAGGTGTGATTGTCGCTGATGATTCATGTTTTCTTTTAAATCCACATCTTGGATCCTCCACAGCCTTGTAGAGGATCTAGATCATTTTTAAATTAGAATCCTTCCATAGCCTCATTGTCACGACTTCCGCTCGCGGTTGTCGTCACCGTCCTAATAACTTCGATCCCTTTTCGTTTGTCTGTTGGTTTTGTTTTATTCGTTTCACCTGTGTGTATTTTTAGTTGAATTAGCTTCCCTATATATGTAGTAGAGTTGTCCCGCCCCTTGTTTTGTGCGGGATTGTTTTTGTTACTCTGTTGGATGTAGTTTTCATGTGTGTATTCTCGGACTGTTTGGTCCTGTGTTTAGGCTGGTCTGTATGTTGGCGTGACCGTTTTTGGCTGGAGAATAAAATCACGATATACTGAACCCTGCTCTCTCGCCTGATTCAACCCACCACTCTAGTATCCCGTGACACTCATAGATTATCTAGATCATTTTAGAATTAGAATCCCTGTGGAAAAATCACCTGATTAACTCTTTAGTCATATCAGTTTTACCTTTATGGTCTTGCCTACACTAGTGACCTGCTTTTTTAAATTATATGAGAGAAAATTAAATTTGATTTGAAGCGGAAATCCAGACAAAATTAAACTGGCCTATTTATATAAATTATTAAATATTAAAGCATTAGGCCTCTCACTAAAGGCATCAGTCATACAAAAGTTATAGTTAAATCCACACTGGTTTTCTAACAAATTAGTAGAATGTCTCACCGTATGTTCAATTAAGGCCTTTCTCCCCTTTATTCAGATTACAACCTCTCACTTTCAGTTATTTGAAAATTAAATCCCAAATATCGCTATTTTCTAAAACAACCGTAAGTGTTGGTTGCAATTTCAGTTTAATCCACGAGAAAAGACAGAACAAATAATACAACAAATATTGTGGTTAAAGTCAAATATACTAATTGTGTCATGCCTGCTCCCACTCTCCCTCGCGCATGGAGACAGGCTCCCCAGCCATTACGCCTCCTGCCACCATCAGCACGCACGCCTGCCTTTCCCTGTCACGCGCATCAGCGATTATCGGACTATACTGGACTCAATCACTTCTGTCATTTTCTCCCCAATATCTGTCTGTTCCCCGCTCTATTCCCTGCTGCAGCATTAATTGTTGGTTGTTCGTTTTGTACCCTTGTGCTCACGCTGTTCTTGTCTTGGTCTTTGTCTGTTTCCTGATTAAATGTTGACTCCCCATACCTGCTTCTCATCTCCGGCATTCTCATCATCTGCTGGCGTGAGTAACTACAGACCCATTAGTATACTACCTGTGGTATCAAAAGGTTGTTGAAAAGTGTGTGCTTAGAACAACTGATTGCCCACCTCAACAACAGCCTCTTCATTACACTCCATGCAGTTTGGCTTCAGAGCGAAACACTCCACAAAAGCTTGCCAACTGCTTTCTTCTGGAAAATGTGAAGTCAAGATGGACAAAGGGGTGCTGTTGGGGCTGTGTTTCTGGACCTAAGGAAGGCTTTTGATACTGTTAACCATGAGATTTTCATCACAAAATTGTCAAGTTCAACTTTTCCCTGATGCCTTGAGATGGATGAAATCATACCTTGAAGGCAGAACTCAGTGTGTCAGAGTGAGCAATGAGCTGTCAGCCCACTCGTAGCTATGATGTGGGCGTGCCCCAGGGTCAATACTGGGGCCCCTCCTGTTCAGCCTGTACATTAATGATCTGCCTTCTGTCTGTACTGGGTCTGAAGTTCAAATGTATGCAGATGATACAGTGATATATGTGCATGCAAAAGAGCAAACAACAAGCTGCACAGAACTCACTACTGTAATGGTCCAGGTTACAAAGTGGCTCAGTGACTCGTGTTTGCATCTCAATGTGAAAAACTGTTTGCATGTTCTTCACGAAAAGAGCAACAGTGCTACTGAGCCAAGATGTCTATGTCAGGGAGAAGCTCCAGGTGGTATCCTAAATTTTAAGTACCTTGGCATCATGCCAGTTACCAACCTCTCTTTTAAAAAAGCATGTGAAAAAGGTAATTCCAAATAATAAATTCAATCTAGCTAATTTCCGATTTATAAAGGTGTTTGACTTCTAGGAGAGTATACAAACTGCTTCAAATCTATGATACTCCCCATAACCTACTGCTTGACTAGTTGGGGCCCAAACTTGTATACAACATTAAAACCTATTCAGTCTGTCTACAAACAGGCTCTCAAAGTGCTTGATAGGAAGCCCAATAGCCATCATCATTGTCACATCCTTAGAAAACATGAGCTCTTGAGTTGGGAAAATCTTGTGCCAATACACCGACACGTGTCTTGTATTTCAAGATCCTTAATGGCCTGGCTCCCCTCCACTCAATATGTTTGTTAAACAGAAAACCCAGACATATAACAGCAGATCCACAAGGTCTGCCATGAGAGGTGACTGTATAGTTCCCTAGGAAAAGCACCTTTAGTAAATCTGCATTCTCTGTGAGCTTCCCATGTCTGGAATACACTGCCATCAGACACACATAACTGCACCACATATCACACTTTCACAAAATGTTTGAAGACCTGGCTAAAGGTCAATCAGATTTGTGAACATGGTCCCTAGCTGTGTGTTGCCCCTTTCCATGTTGTCTGTTGTCTGTAGCTTCAGAGGTGTGGAACACTTTGTTGCTTTTATGAATTTTATCTTGCTGCTTTTTGTTCTATGTTGCTCTGTCTGTATGCTACGTCTTGCTTGTCCTATGTTTCTCTGTCTGTATGCTATGTCTTGCTTGTCCTATGTTGTTATGTCTTGCTTGTTCTATGGTGCTATTGTCTATATTGTAATTGTTTTTAATAACCTGCCCAGGGACTGCGGTTGAAAATTAGCCGGCTGGCTAAAACCAGCACTTTTACTGAAACGTTGATTAATGTGCACTGTCCCTGTAAAATAAAATAAACTAAACTAAACTAAAATTGGCCATTACAAATTGATTATAAAAACATATTTTTTTTACTTAAAAAAAGGTATAATCTTCATAAATTATATCATATATAGGACTGGTGGAGTTTTTACATGCAGCTCACCAAAACATATGGAAATGTCTGCTCTACCCAACATTACAACCAACTAATTGCAGCATCACTGCAAAAGTGGAAGGCGGAGTAGTAAGGGAACTTGTCTGAATTAAAGACCATCATTGGTTAAAGAAAATTGTGATAAATTAAAAAGTAAACAAGTTTCATTTAAGGACAAAAAATCCTCCGGATAATATTTTAATAAACGATACAATTTAAGATGGAAAATAGTATGTTCATTACCGGAGATAAATAACGAAGTGCTCTCATCCACACGCATCAATGATAATAAATATATATATATATATAAACGCTACAGCCAAAATGGGAGCCACTTAGAAAAACTACAAATTCTACCTATTTTTTCCAAAACAAGCCTGAAACTCTTCTACAGACTGTTGACATCTACTGAAAGCCCTAAGAACTGCAATCTGGGAGGTATGCCTTTTATATCCCATACACAGCCATTATAATGAGAGAGCCCCCTCCCAAAAAATCCTGGATGTTTTCTCCTCAGGTTTTCGCCTGCTATATGAGTTCTGTTGCTCCTCACATACATTATTTTAACAGTTTTTTGTTAACTTTAGAGTGTTTCTATCCAATTCTACCAATTATATGCATATCCCAGCTTCTCGGCCTGAGTAATAGGCAGTTTACATTGGGTACCTCATTCATCCAAGCTTTCCGAATACTGCCCCTAGCCTTAAGAAGTTTTAAACAATTATACAATTATACATTCTGTTACCATGGAAATAAAAACAATGGCTACATCAGGAGAGAGAGACACATTCTGTTATCATGGAAATAAAACAATGGCAACATCAGGAGAGAGGAGACACATTCTGTTATCATGGAAATAAAAAACAATGGCAACATCAGGAGAGAGAGACATAGAGCCTCTGTTATCATGGAAATAAAAACAATGGCTTTATCGAGAGAGAGAGATACATTCTGTTATCATGGGAAATAAAAAACAATGGCTTTATCGAGAGAGAGAGACACATTCTGTTATCATGGAAATAAAAAACAATGGCTTTATCGAGAGAGAGATACATTCTGTTACCATGGAAATAAAAACAATGGCAACATCAAGAGAGAGAGATAGATACATTCTGTTATCATAGAAATAAAAAGGAAATAAATACAGAGTATATAGAGTCGTCACTACAGACCTACTGGTTCGTTCCCAGGCTGTATCACAACCAATACAATAATGATCGGAGGTCCCATAGGGTGGCAACACAGTTGGCCCAGCAAACCGGGGTTAGGCCTACGTAGGCAGTCATTGTAAAATAAGAATTTGTTCTTAACTGACTTGTCTAGTTAAATAAAGGTTCAATAAAAAAATTAGAAAATAGAGTGAATCATCATGTTGTGTTTGACAGGGACCACCTGACCACATGACACAGGGACCCCCCTTACAAACTGACACAGGGACCACCTGACCACATGACACAGGGACCCCTTACAAACTGACACAGGGACCACCTGCACACAGGGACACAGAAGAGGAGACACTCAAACATAACACCCTGGATTGAGGGGTTTACACACTAGAGAGATATTCTACATTGTTGCTCCAGTGTGTCTTACTGAACATGACCTTGATTAGAGTGAATCATCATGTTGTGTTTGACACAGGGACCACCTGACACAGGGATGCTGAGGTGTCATACCGAACATAAAACCCTGGATAGAGGGGCTCAGTGAATGTGGTGTGGAATGTGTACAGGTGGGTCAGTGTGTCAGAGGAGACTATATAGAAGGACAGAGTGCCGGCTGGCCAGTCCAGATACACTCCTACTCTGTGGGAGCTGGAGGAGGGGACGTCTATTGTGGAATTATTATTGTGCCTGGAAGTGTAACTGTTGTCAGAGCAGTCCAGACTCCAGGACATGTCATTACATCCAATCACACAGTCATAACCCCTTCCTCTCCTGCTGATTCCTTTATATGTCACTCCTATATCAGCCCCACTCCCACTCCACTCTACCTCCCAGTAACAGCGCCCGGTCAGACCCTCTCTACACAGCACCTGCTGCCAGACCTCAAATCTCTCTGGGTGATCAGGATACGGCTGCTTCTCTCGCCTACATGTCACCTTTCTGTTCCCCTCAGACAGAGAGAGGAGTCTGTTTACTGTGTTTGGGTCCAGTGTGAGATCACAGACATCTGATGGATGAAACCAGACACAATATTAGAAATCATCATCATTCACATTAGAATGTTACAACCTGTTACGGCTAGACGTAACTAGCGGAACAGGGCTACTTCTTCATTTCTCAAAGGAAAAACATCATCCAATT
>NW_027039889.1:114850-119299 GCF_034236695.1 Oncorhynchus nerka | reverse complement strand
GCCAGCCAACTAGAGCGTACAAGTCGCAGTGGTGGGTGGTATAAAGTGCTTTAGTGACAAAACGGATGGCACTGTGATAAACTGCATCCAGTTTGCTGAGTAGAGTGTTGGAAGCAATTTTGTAGATGACATCGCCGAAGTCGAGGATCGGCAGGATAGTCAGTTTTACTAGGGTAAGTTTGGCGGCGTGAGTGAAGGATGCTTCGGTGCGGAATAGAAAGCCGACTCTTGATTTGATTTTCGATTGGAGATGTTTGATATGAGTCTGGAAGGAGAGTTTCCAGTCTAGCCAGACACCTAGGTACTTATAGTTGTCCACATATTCAAGGTTGGAACCATCCAGGGTGGTGATGCTGGTCAGGCGTGCGGGTGCAGGGCAGCGAACGGTTGAAAAGCATGCATTTGGTTTTACTAGCGTTTAAGAGCAGTTGGAGGCCACGGAAGGAGTGTTGTATGGCATTGAAGCTCGTTTGGAGGTTAGATAGCACAGTGTTCAAGGACGGGCCGGAAGTATATAGAATGGTGTCGTCTGCGTAGAGGTGGATCAGGGAATTGCCCGCAGCAAGAGCAACATCATTGATATATACAGAAAAAAGAGTCAGCCCGAGGATTGAACCCTGTGGAACCCCCATAGAGACTTCCAGAGGACCGGACAGCATGCTCTCCGATTTGACACACTGAACTCTGTCTGCAAAGCAAGGCAGTCATCTGAAAATCGAGGCTGCCTAGTCTGCCGATAAGAATATGGTGATTGACCGAGTCGAAAGCCTTGGCAAGGTCGATGAAGACGGCTGCACAGTACTGTCTTTTATCGATGGCGGTTATGATATCGTTTAGTACCTTGAGCGTGGCTGAGGTGCACCTGTGACCGGCTCGGAAACCAGATTGCACAGCGGAGAAGATACGGTGGGATTCGAGATGGTCAGTGACCTGTTTGTTGACTTGGCTTTCGAAGACCTTAGATAGGCATGGCAGGATGGATATAGGTCTGTAACAGTTTGGGTCCAGGGTGTCTCCCCCTTTGAAGAGGGGAATGACTGCGGCAGCTTTCCAGTCCTTGGGGATCTCAGACGATATGAAAGAGAGGTTGAACAGGCTGGTAATTGGGGTTGCGACAATGGCGGCGGATAGTTTCAGAAATAGAGGGTCCAGATTGTCAAGCCCAGCTGATTTGTACGGGTCCAGGTTTTGCAGCTCTTTCAGAGCTGTTGGCCGAGGTTGGAGTAGCCAGGCGGAAAGCATGGCCAGCCGTTGAGAAATGCTTGTTGAAGTTTTCGATAATCATGGATTTATCGGTGGTGACCGTGTTACCTAGCCTCAGTGCAGTGGGCAGCTGGGAGGAGGTGTTCTTGTTCTCCATGGACTTCACAGTGTCCCAGAACTTTTTGGAGTTGGAGCTACAGGATGCAAACTTCTGCCTGAAGAAGCTGGCCTTAGCTTTCCTGACTGACTGCGTGTATTGGTTCCTGACTTACCTGAACAGTTGCATATCGCGGGGACTGTTCGATGCTATTGCAGTCCGCCACAGGATGTTCTTGTGCTGGTCGAGGGCAGTCAGGTCTGGAGTGAACCAAGGGCTATATCTGTTCTTAGTTCTGCATTTTTTGAACGGAGCATGCTTATCTAAAAGGGTGAGGAAGTTACTTTTAAAGAATGACCAGGCATCCTCAACTGACGGGATGAGGTCAATGTCCTTCCAGGATACCCGGGCCAGGTCGATTAGAAAGGCCTGCTCCCAGAAGTGTTTTAGGGAGCGTTTGACAGTGATGAGGGAGGGGTGGTCGTTTGACTGCGGCTCCGTAGCGGATACAGGCAATGAGGCAGTGATCGCTGAGATCCTGGTTGAAGACAGCGGAGGTGTATTTGGAGGGCCAGTTGGTCAGGATGACGTCTATGAGGGTGCCCTTGTTTACAGATTTAGGGTTGTACCTGGTGGGTTCCTTGATGATTTGTGTGAGATTGAGGGCATGTAGCTTAGATTGTAGGACTGCCGGGGTGTTAAGCATATCCCAGTTTAGGTCACCTAACAGAACAAACTCTGAAGCTAGATGGGGGGCAATCAATTCACAAATGGTGTCCAGGGCACAGCTGGGTGCTGAAGGGGGTCGGTAGCAGGCGGCAACAGTGAGAAACTTATTTCTGGAGAGAGTAATTTTCAAGATTAGTAGTTCGAACTGTTTGGGTATGGACCTGGAATGTATGACATTACTTTGCAGGCTATCTCTGCAGTAGACTGCAACTCCACCCCCTTTGGCAGTTCTATCTTGACGGAAGATGTTATAGTTGGGTATGGAAATCTCAGAATTTTTGGTGGCCTTCCTGAGCCGAGATTCAGACACGGCAAGGACATCAGGGTTAGCAGAGTGTGCTAAAGCAGTGAGTAAAACAAACTTAGGGAGAAGGCTTCTGATGTTGACATGCATGAAACCAAGGCTTTTTCGATCACAGAAGTCAACATATGAGGGTGCCTGGGGACATGCAGGGCCTGGGTTTACCTCCACATCACCCGCAGAACAGAGGAGGAGTAGTAATGAGGGTGCGGCTAAAGGCTATCAAAACTGGTCGCCTAGAGCGTTGGGGACAGAGAATGAAAGGAGCAGATTTCTGGGCATGGTAGAATATATTCAGGGCATAATGCGCAGACAGGGGTATGATGGGGTGCGGGTACAGCGGAGGTAAGCCCAGGCACTGGGTGATGATGAGAGAGGTTGTATCTCTGGACATACTGGTTGTAAGGGGTGAGGTCACCGCATGTGTGGGAGGTTGGACAAAGGAGGTATCAGGGGTATGAAGAGTGGAACTAGGGGCTCCATTGTAAACTAAAACAATGATAACTAACCTGAACAACAGTATACAAGGCATATTGACATTTGAGAGAGACATACAGTAATCACAGGTGTTGAATTGGGAGAGCTAGCTAAAACAGTAGCTAAAACAGTAGGTGAGACAACAACAGCTAATCAGCTAGCACAACAACAGCAGGTAAAATGGCGTAGGCTAGGCAGGGGGGGTCGGATTAACTACACACAGAGCCTGAGTGCGGCTGGGGCCGACAGATAAAACATAAACAAGCAGAATGGAGTACCGTGATTAATGGACAGTCTAGCATGCATCAGCTATGTAGCCAAGTGATCAGTGTCCAGGGGGGCAGCGGTGGATGGGGCAGGGAAGCTGGACTGGCGAGTGATATCCAGGTTAAAAAAACAGTTAGCAGTGGCTAACAGTGACTAAATAGCTTGTAGCTAGTTAGCTGGTTAGCTTCTGGAGGTTCTTGAGTGTGTTCTAAAAATTAAAAAATAATGGCGATTCCGTATCACATTGGGTGAGGCAGGTTACCCGAAAGGTATAAACAAATAAAAAATCGAAAAGAGAAAGTAAATATGGGTCCAGTGAGTCTTTGGGACACGGCGATTCAGACGGTTAGCAGGCCTGTGCTAACAAGCTAACAGTTAGTAGGCCAGGGCTAAACAAGGTAGCAGTTAGCGGACAGGGGCTAAACAAGCTAGCAGTTAGCAGTCCGGATTAGCAAGCAAGGAGATAGCAAGGGCTAGAAAGTTAGCCTTTGGGGGACGTCGCGATGGGGTGAGTCTGTTTATTCCTCTTCATGCGGTGACATCGATAGACCGGTCGTGGGTCCGGATATTGTAGCCCAGGAGTATGCTTCGGTGGTAGCACAGGAGCTCTGGCCGGGCTAGCTTCAAGCTAAGTGGGTGGAAACGCTAGCCAGGAGTAATCATCCAGGGATTGCGGTTAGCTAGATAGCTAGTTGTGAAGAATCCAGCTGAAAATGTTCCGTTTGCGGTGGGAATCCGGTGGGAATCCGGGGATAAAAATAATAGGTCCGTTATGCTCTGGTTAGAGTCGCGTTGTTCGAACTGGCGAGAGCTTTGCGAGCTAAAGGTTAGCTGATGACCGGATAGCTGAAGACCGCTAGCAATGGTTTGCTGACTGATAGCTGGTAGCTAGCTGGTAGTTAGCTGGCTAGCTTCAGTTGAGGGGTTCTGGATCCAAAGTAGATATAAGTACTTTAGAAGAAAATAGCTACATTGGGTGAGGCGGGTTGCAGGAGAGTATTTAGAAGTTGAGGTTTAACAAAATGTTTTAAAGATATGCGAAGAAAAATATGTTAAAACTATTCAAAAAAATATTCAAAAAAAAAGAAAACGATATATACAAGGGACACGACACGACAAGACGTTCGACTGCTACGCCATCTTGGAATGTTGTTTACTCCATGTGTAACTCTGTGTTGTCTGTTCACACTGCTATGCTTTATCTTGGCCAGGTCGCAGTTGCAGTTGCAAATGAGAACTTGTTCTCAACTAGCCTACCTGGTTAAATAAAGGTGAAAAAAAAATGAAAAAAAAATGAAGCTGCCAGTTGAGAACTCGACACTCTAATGCACATGTCCTCTTGCTCAGTTGTGCACTGGGGCCTCCCACTCCTCTT
>NW_027039889.1:74850-99850 GCF_034236695.1 Oncorhynchus nerka | reverse complement strand
AACACAGACAACACAGACAACACAGACAATCACAGACAACCACAGACAACACAGACAACACAGACAATCACAGACAATCACAGACAACCACAGACAACACAGACAACACAGACAACACAGACAACACAGACGATCACAGACAACACACGGACAACACGGACAACACGGACAACACGGACAACACGGACAACACAGACATCACAGACAACACAGACATCACAGACAACACAGACATCACAGACATCACGGACAACACAGGCAACACAGACAACACGGACATCACAGACATCACAGACAACACAGACAACACGGACAACACGGACATCACGGACATCACAGACAACACAGACAACACAGACAACACGGACATCACGGACAACAAAGGGAAACCCAGCCGTGAGCTGCACAGTGACCCACTCCAATTCGCAAACCACCCCAACAGATCCACAGATGACGTAATCTCTATTGCACTCCACACTGCCGTCTTTCCACCTGGACAAGAGGAACACCTATGTGTGAAAACTGTTCATTGACTACAGCTCAGTGTTCAACACCATAGGGCCCTTCAAAACTCGGCAATAAGTGCTGGTCTCTGGGACTGAACACCTCCTTCTGCAACTGGATCCCGGACTTCCTGAAGGTCTGCCCCCAGGGAAGGGAACAACACAGGGGCTCTTCAGGGGTGCGTGCTTAGTTCCCTCCTGTACTTCCTGTGCCGGGACAATAACCTCACCCTCAACGTTAAAAAAAGACAAAGGAGATGATCGGGTTCTATTATTCTTCTGTCTGCGTTGTTGGGAAGGGCCCGTCAGTGGGCATTTTACTGTTAATAACTGTAAGTTACAAAGCATTTGACAAATGCAATTTGATATGATTTGAAAGGAGGGAGAAAGAGCGAGAGAGTGAGAGAGAGAGAGAAAGAGAGGAGATTAGAGTGATAGAAGGTTTGTGAAAAGGTGAATCATTGTAATTTCCCTTCCTTCTCATCTCTGCAGGGTAGCTGCAGCAGCCTCAGTTTAACCCTCCCTAGTGTGTGATGTGAATAAGAGTGGTGAGTCATGCTGTCTAGACAAGAACAGATACACAGGAACAAGCTTAATGCCTAGGGCTGTTTGATTGGGTATATTACCTGCACACACAATGGTTATTCAATACAATTGCAAACAACTCAATATGAAGTTGTGTGTGTGTGTGTGGGGGGGGGGGGGGGGCGGAATTCGGACAAGTGAGTATGTGGCCGGTCCTAAAAATCAAAAAGGCTATTCAAGTGTCAGGGTTATTGTTAGGTATTAGGTTTAGGGTCAGCGGTTAGGACAAGTGTCAGGGTTAGGGTTAGGTATTAGGTTTAGGGTCAGGGGTTAGGACAAGTGTCAGGGTTAGGGTTAGGTATTAGGTTTAGGGTCAGGGGTTAGGACAAGTGTCAGGGTTAGGGTTAGGTATTAGGTTTATGGTTAGGGGTTAGGACAAGTGTCAGGGTTAGGGTTAGGTATTAGGTTTATGGTTAGGGGTTAGGACCAGTGTCAGGGTTAGGGTTAGGTATTAGGGTTAGGGTCAGGGGTTAGGACAAGTGTCAGGGTTAGGGTTAGGTATTAGGTTTAGGGTCAGGGGTTAGGACAAGTGTCAGGGTTAGGGTTAGGTATTAGGTTTATGGTTAGGGGTTAGGACAAGTGTCAGGGTTAGGGTTAGGTATTAGGTTTATGGTTAGGGGTTAGGACAAGTGTCAGGGTTAGGGTTAGGTATTAGGTTTATGGTTCGGGGTTAGGACAAGTGTCAGGGTTAGGGTTAGGTATTAGGTTTATGGTTAGGGATTAGGACAAGTGTCAGGGTTAGGGTTAGGTATTAGGTTTATGGTTAGGGGTTAGGACAAGTGTCAGGGTTAGGGTTAGGTATTAGGTTTATGGTTAGGGGGTTAGGACAAGTGTCAGGGTTAGGGTTAGGTATTAGGTTTATGGTTAGGGGGTTAGGACAAGTGTCAGGGTTAGGGTTAGGTATTAGGTTTATGGTTAGGGGTTAGGACAAGTGTCAGGGTTAGGGTTAGGTATTAGGTTTATGGTTAGGGGTTAGGACAAGTGTCAGGGTTAGGGTTAGGTATTAGGTTTATGGTTAGGGGTTAGGACAAGTGTCAGGGTTAGGGTTAGGTATTAGGTTTATGGTTAGGGATTAGGACAAGTGTCAGGGTTAGGGTTAGGTATTAGGTTTATGGTTAGGGGTTAGGACAAGTGTCAGGGTTAGGGTTAGGTATTAGGTTTATGGTTAGGGGTTAGGACAAGTGTCAGGGTTAGGGTTAGGTATTAGGTTTATGGCTAGGGGTTAGGACAAGTGTCAGGGTTAGGGTTAGGTATTAGGTTTATGGTTAGGGGTTAGGACAAGTGTCAGGGTTAGGGTTAGGTATTAGGTTTATGGTTAGGGGTTAGGCATAATAGGATTTTGCAAGGGAATCAATTGTTGGTCCCGACAAGTATAGTAATACACAACTGTGTGCGTGTGTGTGTGTGATCATGCATGTGTGTGTGTGTGCGTGTGTGTGATCATGCATGTGTGTGTGTGTGTGTGTGTGTGTGATCATGCATGTGTGTGTGTGTGTGTGTGTGTGATCATGCATGTGTGTGTGTGTGTGTGCGTGTGTGTGTGTGTGATCATGCATGTGTGTGTGTGTGTGAAAAATCCTGCTTTTGTGAGATAACATTGTCCTTGGGCTAAACTCTTTATGTAGGCTTACAGACTGTATCTAATATGTTTTTAGATGTACAGATTCAACTTACTGCAGTGATCTCACAGTGAGAATTTTGTACATCCTGTGTTAAATGTGATTATATGTAAATTGATGTGTGATATTAATTTGCGTATTATTATTTATACAAAACACTGAAATTAGTGTTATATTATTTTGAGTTATGTATGCAAATAAAACAGATGAAGATCAGTTCATTATTATAATAGACATAAACAGTTAGTCAACGATTTTGTTTGTTTAGATGTACAGAAAGCAGCCATTTAAAGATGTGTTCGATGTCACGGCAACTGTCACTGTGGGGACTTGGTTCTTCACACCCGTTACTTCATTCTCACCAATCCTCTGTCGTCAAGAAGGTGTGAAGATGCTCCGTAGTCATGGAGACAGAGCCCAAACCAACCAGTGAGTTTATGAATGGAGGTTCATTTAGAATCTCTTCTTTTAGTGTATTTTATAATTTCTTGACTACTCGCTTCACTTCTCTTCTCTCCTCCCCTCTACTTTTAGTGTTTCATCATTTTCTCTTCACTTCTCTCCTCGTCTCTTCAGTTCCATTCTCTTCTATCATCTTCTCTCCTCTCTTCTCTCCTCCTCTCTTCTCTTCTCTCCTCCTTTCTCTTCTATCCTCCTCTCTTCTCTCCTCCTCTCTTCTCTTCTCTTCTCCTCCTCTCTTCTCTCCTCTTTTCCTCTCTTCTCTTCTCTCCTCCTCTCTTCTCTTCTCTCCTCTTCTCCTTTCTTCTCTTCTCTTCTCTTCTCTTCTCTTCTCTCATACTCTCTTCTCTTCTCCTCCTCTCTTCCCTCCTCTTCTCTCCTCCTCTCTTCCCTCCTCTTCTCTTCTCTCCTCTTCTCCTCTCTTCTCTTCTCTTCTCTACTCCTCTCTTCCCTCCTCTTCTCTTCTCTTCTCTCATCCTCTCCTCTCTTCTCTTCTCTTCTCTTCTCTCATCCTCTCTTCTCTCATCCTCTCTTCTCTTCTCCTCCTCTCTTCTCTCCTCTTCTCTTCTCTCCTCTTCTCCTCTCTTCTCTTCTCTCCTCCTCTCTTCACTTCTCTTCTCTCCTCCTCTCTTCTCCTCTCTTCTCTCCTCTTCTTTCCTCTTCTCTTCTCTTCTCTTCTCCTCTCTTCTCTTCTATTCTCCTCTCTTCTCTCCTCTTCCCTTTTTAAACATAATTTTTTTGCCCTTTATCCTGTTCTCAACACTTTTCTCTTTACTTTCCCCATGTTCCCCTCCTCCTCTCCCCTCTACCCCACTCCCCTCCCAACACATACAGAATCTATACACCAAAATACTAATTTGAGGCTTCTATAGAAAGAGAGCTGCGAGGGACCTACATTAGAGTTTAGGTGTGTGATTGGTACACCTAATGTATTCAGTCTGTCTTTGTCTCTTACTATAGGTGACTTGCCCAGGGCACCCCAATCACTCAGCATGCTAATGAGTTGAGCACACAGACACACACACACACACACACACACACACACACACACACACACACACACACACACACACACACACACACACACACACACACACACACACACACACACAATTTGTTAAATGTGCACGTTCCTCAAATTCAATTAACTACCCTGCTTGGCAAAACGAGGAATGTTTTTGTTTCTGCTAGTTCCTATCGTTTGGTTAAATATAGAAGAATGTGATTTTATAACACCCACCTTCCTATATACCGTTAAAGTGGGACTTGTTTACAGAAATTACGATATGCTCTTATCATCATCACTTTCAAAGGAATATGGGTGTGAATTGTAAGACATCAGGGACATTTGTCCAAGCCAATTGGTTAATCTTCCCGGCATGTGGTCATGTGATCATGTGGTCATGTGATCAGCATCCATTTCATCAAAGCTGGATTCGGTCTTATGTAGCAAAATATGAAATTGTGTATTTTTTTTATTTTTTTTATTGGATAAAAGTAGAGTCTCAGATCTAGAAAATATTATTTCATACAACTACAGTTGAGGAATGGAATTCTGCTTTGAAAGTTGATAAACTTTTAACCTCAATCTTTAGAAAATGTCCCTTGAATATTTTTGGTACCTTCTGGAGAGCTGCTCTTTGTCAACACCCATTCAGCATGGTTCACACCCCCTTAAGCTTTAGCTCCACCCATCTTTTTAAGGAATCACATGTGAGGCTATGTGCAATACAACCAAAGATTTTCAAGACTGAAGGCTGGTTTATACTACGGGTGTGTTCGTAAATGTAATCTGGAGTGCCAGAGTGCGTTCTGGGTATTCGTAAACTCAGAGCTTTGTCAGAGCACACACTGGACACTTTGACCCAAGGGTTTATCCGAGCGTTCTGACCTAACAACAGCAGTCAAGCACCCAAGCTAACTGGCTAACGTTGGCTAGCTTGCTAGCTACTTCCAGACACAAATGAGACAATAGCTCACTCTGGCCGCTTTACTCGCCCTAGCAGAGCTGGTTAGGCTGTTTTCATGTTATCCAGAGCGTTGTTGACTGCAACTTTGCTGCTGGCAAGAATTGAATTATACTTTTTTTTGCCAACATTGACTGACACCAGCTGTATTCAATGGATGTTGAGCGTTTGTAAATTTGTCAGTTATTCTGAATTTATCAGCTATATGCCTGTTGACAATTGTCGCAGTGACATTAACATTATATTGTGTTTAGACATGTAGCTGGCTAGCTAAACAATGAACCATACATCTAACTCATAATGTTACCTCCCTGCATGAATCTGCAGGTAGCTAACCAACTTGGCTCAATGTTTGCTAGCTGATCTATAGTCTATATCTAGCAATGCAAATTGCTCTGAAATACGAATAATATTGCTACACAGATCATGCACAAAACGTTAGCTAGCGAGCCAGCAAGCAAAAATTAGCTAGCTAACGGTACACTTCACTTTTATACAGCAGTCTAAGCAGTCTAAGGCGCATCTCAGTGCAAGAGGCGTCACTATAGTACCTGGTTTGTATCCAGGCCGTGATTGGGAGTCTCATAGGGCAGCACACAATTGGCCCAGAGTCGTCCGGGTTTGGCCGGAGTAGGCCGTCATTGTAAATAATAATTTGTTCTTAACTGACTTGCCTAGTTAAATAAAGGTTAAATTAAAAAGTAAAATAAATAATCCAACTAGGCTCCTAAATGAACAAAATGCGTTTTTTTCTGCCCAAAAAAAACGCATTTTGATTACAACATTTTCATTTTTTTATGTCGAAATGGCGTTGCTGTGAGGTAGTGACACACGCCATACACCTAGTTTCCTGAAACGAGTCACAAATGGCAGACAGCCAGTAATAACACAAGTCCACATACTCTTTTATATTGCTTTCAGTTGATACAGTATGACGCCGCCACTGTCACTTCCACTGTTCTGTTCCGTCCACCATCTCCTGTCTGTGACATCACCCCAATCAAGGGGATTAGTGGGATGCAGCATTGTGAGGACAAAACACTGAACAGCAACACAGTCAAGGAGGAGACATAGGACTATGGCTGTGTGTGTGTGTGTGTGTGTGTGTGTGTGTGTGTGTGTGTGTGTGTGTGTGTGTGCGTGCGTGCGTGCGTGCGTGCGTGCGTAGGGAGGCGAGCAGGCCAGAGGTGGATGAACGCAGTGCCCTTGTTTGGGTGTAGGGCCTGATCAGAGCCTGGAGGTACTGAGGTGCCGTTCCCCTCACAGCTCCGTAGGCAAGCACCATGGTCTTGTAGCGGATGCGAGCTTCAACTGGAAGCCAGTGGAGAGAGCGGAGGAGCGGGGCGACGCGACACACACACACACACACACACACACACACACACACACACACACACACACACACACACACAGACACACACACACACACACGCATACATCCATCCACATAGCAGATAGCGGCCAATGATGGAAACATCTCATTTGCATATCACTAATTAGACATTCATAATAATTAGCATATATAGCGTTCCATGTGTTGTCATGGTGAGAGCTACGGTGGCAATAACTTCTCCCTTAAGATTGAGGTGTTATATCTAGAGAAATGAGAGGGATTGTGCTGTTTTTAATCAGCAAGGTAAAGCTGTGTTTTGGTGACATATAGTATCGAGAGAGAGAGAGCGAGAGAGAGAGAGAGAGAGAGAGAGAGGAGAGAGAGAGACAGACAGACAGACAGACAGACAGAGAGAGAGGGCGAGAGAGAGAGAGAGAGAGAGACAGACAGACAGACAGACAGACAGACAGACAGACAGACAGACAGACAGACAGACAGACAGACAGACAGACAGACAGACAGACAGACAGACAGACAGACAGACAGACAGACAGACAGACAGACAGACAGACAGACAGACAGACAGACAGACAGACAGACAGAGAGAGAGAGGGCGAGAGAGAGGGCGAGAGAGAGAGAGAAAGACAGACAGACAGACAGACAGACAGACAGACAGAGACAGAGAGAGAGAGAGAGAGAGAGAGAGAGAGAGAGAGAGAGAGAGAGAGAGCTGAAAAAGATAATGAAGGTTATGTACAACAATGAGCTGTTGGAGAAAGAGACAGAGGACCAAAAGAGAGGTAAGGAAAAAGGAACGATGAGAAAGGGACAGTATTACAAAGAGACTAAAGACCAGGACGATAGAGCAAGACGGAGGAAAAAGAGACGAGTGAATCGTAAAACTGTCCTGTTGCATCCGGCCCATTCCCCTGTCCTAGGGGAACACATCTGATCTTCCCCCAGGGTGAGCTCATCTTACTGGGGCCATTCATGAACTCTAGCCTCCTGCTTCAGGCCTACCACTGCCACTCTCCCATGTCAAGACTGAGTCAGTCCGTCAGTAAACTCTCTTTGACCCTCTGTGTCTGAAGTGCGCGTGCACACACACACACGCACGCACGCACGCACACAGACACACACACACACATGTACACGCACACGCACACACACGTAACGTAGCATGATGTCTCAGACTGAATGAGTTGTAATGAAAGGAAGACCATTTCCCAGCCTCCTACACTATACTGCAGGAGAACCCTTTAAAGAACCATTTTTGGATCCAGGTAAAACCTGTTCCACTGAGGGTTCTTAATGGAACCCAAAAGGGTTCTACCTGGAACCCAAATTGGTTCTACCTGGAACCAAAAAATTGCTATCTTATGAGGACAGCCGAAGAAAAAGGGGATCCAAAAAGATTCTCATTCCTCTCATTTATATTATGACATAAGAGAGAAAGAGCAATGATACCACAACACACATCTCCAAACAACACTTCTATTCTCCTTGAAACCAACCGTTACCAACTCATTTACTCCTTTTATGGTTTTAGTGTAAAGTCACTAGCACAAATGGACTCGTTCCCTCCCTCCTACTTTATAATACAAGTGGTCTCAGGGTCTCAAATCAGTATTTCCTTTACGTCTCATGTTAGCTTACAGATCCGGAATCTATTGTAGGCTTTGGGAATGTGACATAAGTCTTCAGGTCTGAGACACGACTAGTCCTCACAACACCGTACAGTAGTTCAGTGAACCACCTCCATTGACCTTAAACCAGTTCTACTCTAAGAGATCTTTCAATGAGTAGAACCAGAAGAATGTATTGACAGAGTTGGGAATTCTAATTCCTAATTATATGGTTGGGACACTGAGGATTCTGCATTATGATGCATTAAACATGACATCACAACATTCTATGTCAGCCATTTTATCTTCCCATTAGCTGTTATGTATAGCATGGTGAATAACTAAACCATGCTATGTAACGGACTGTTGAGAATAAGAATACTTTATCACAATTCTAAAAGTTGTCCCAACTCTGTGAATACATTACTCTGGGTAGAAGTATATACTAGACTGCTGGTCCCGCCGGTACAGAATATTAGTTGAGAAACAGGATATCCTTCCTACTTGAAACAGTTGAAGCATGTTGGGTTGAGGCCAACAGCAAAGTGACATGTTGTTTATGTCATGATTTATAGAATGTTGTAATACATGACAAAATACATCTCTGTCATGGTCGTTGAATGAAGAGGACCAAGGTGCAGCGTTGTGAGCGTACATATTCCTTCATTTTCATGACGCCGACAAAAACAATAAACAATCCAAAACAACTGTGAAGCTAACGGCTGTAGTGCCAAACAAACAAAGACAACTTCCCACAAAGACAGGTGGGAAAAAGGGCTGTCTAAGTATGGTTCCCAATCAGAGACAACGATAGACAGCTGTCCCTGATTGAGAAACCAACCCGGCCAAAAACATGCTCACCTTCGATGGCCAATTGCACGCTGGAGAAGTGTGCTCTTCACAAATTAATCCCGGTTTCAACTGTACCGGGCAGATGGCAGACAGTGTGCTTGGCGAGCGGTTTGCTGATGTCAACATTGTAAACAGAGTGACCCATGGTGGCGGTGGGGTTATGGTATGGACAGGCATAAGCTACGATGGCAATGTGAATGCACAGAGATACCGTGACGAGATCCTGTGGCCCATTGTCGTGATATTCATCCGCCACCATCACCTCATGTTTCAGCATGATAATGCACGACCCCATGTCACACGGATCTAGACACAATTCCTGGTAGCTGAAAATGTCCCAGTTTTTCCATAAATTGCATACTCACCAGACATGTCAGCCATTGAGCATGTTTGGGATGCTCTGGATCGACGTGTGCGACAGCATGTTCCAGTTCCCGCCAATGTCTAACAACGTCACACAGCCATTGAAAAAGAGTGGGATAACATTCCACAGGCCACAATCAACAGCCTGATCAACTCTATGAGAAGGAGATGTGTGGTGCTGCATGAGGCAAATGGTGGACACACCAGATACTGACTGGTTCTCTGATCCATGGCTCTAACGTTTTTAAGGTATCCCTGACAAACAGATGCAAGTCTATATTGTCTGTCTAGTGAAATCTATAGATTAGGGCCTAATGAATTAGCAAGGTTTAGAGCAGACACTTTAGAGCAGACACTTTCACTTGGTTTAGAGCTGACACTTTAACTTGGTTTAGAGCAGACACTTTCACTTGGTTTAGAGCAGACACTTTCACTTGATTTAGAGCAGACACTTATCAGAGTGGAGAGAGGGTTAGGTGTTCATTGTGGATGGCTTATCAGAGAGGAGAGGTTTAGGTGTTCATTGCGGAGAGATTATCAGAGAGGAGAGAGGTTTAGGTGTTCATTGTGGAGAGATTATCAGAGAGGAGAGAGGTTTAGGTGTTCATTGTGGAGAGATTATCAGAGAGGAGAGAGGTTTAGGTGTTCATTGTGGAGAGATTATCAGAGAGGAGAGAGGTTTAGGTGTTCATTGTGGAGAGATTATCAGAGAGGAGAGAGGTTTAGGTGTTCATTGTGGAGAGTTTATCAGAGAGGAGAGAGGTTTAGGTGGTCATTGTGGAGAGATTATCAGAGAGGAGAGAGGTTTAGGTGTTCATTGTGGAGAGCTTATCAGAGAGGAGAGAGGTTTAGGTGGTCATTGTGGAGAGATTATCAGAGAGGAGAGAGGTTTAGGTGTTCATTGTGGAAAGATTATCAGAGAGGATAGAGGTTTAGGTGTTCTTTGCGGAGAGATTATCAGAGAGGAGAGAGGTTTAGGTGTTCATTGTGGAGAGCTTATCAGAGGGGAGAGAGGTTTAGGTGTTCATTGTGGAGAGATTATCAGAGAGGAGAGAGGTTTAGGTGTTCATTGTGGAGAGCTTATCAGAGAGGAGAGAGGTTTAGGTGCTCATTGTGGAGAGCGTATCAGAGAGGAGAGAGGTTTATTTGTTCTTTGTGGAGAGATTATAAGAGAGGAGTGAGGTTTAGGTGTTCATTGTGGAGAGTTTATCAGAGAGGAGAGAGGTTTAGGTGTTTATTGTGGAGAGATTATCAGAGAGGAGAGAGGTTTAGGTGTTCATTGTGGAGAGATTATCAGAGAGGAGAGGTTTAGGTGTTCATTGTGGAGAGATTATCAGAGAGGAGAGAGGTTTAGGTGTTCTTTGCGGAGAGATTATCAGAGAGGAGAGAGGTTTAGGTGTTCATTGTACATCTCTGTGCTGGATGTGTTCCCCTGACATTTTTACAATTATTTACATATCATTCTCTCAGTAGAGTCTTTTCTGACTCATTTTCAGATACCGGTTCTATTCATGTAATAACGTTTGACACCGAAGACGGATGTCAAAGTAGTCCAGGTGAAGTTTAATTGCAGAAACGTGTCTGAATTAGCAACAAGATGTAATTAAAGTGTCTCGTTATGAAATGGGACAAACAGTGTTTGTAATTACTGTGACGCTCATTTACTGAGTAAAATGAAAGAGACAACAGTTTGATCTATAGTCTGTCTCTAGATGTAATGTAATGCACACACACACATACACACACATACACACACACACACACACGCACACACACATGCACGCGCACACACACCCATTGAAGCATGCACGCTGGCACAAATGCGGACACACACACACACATGTGGGTCCATGATAACTGGACCTATGACCCATCTATTCCCCCACCCGCCTTTGGACCCTACTCTATCTAGTGTGTATCTTGGCTATTCTACTGTGGATACTTCCTAGTTAGCTGAGATACTTACCACTGTTTAGTTCCAGCCCAAAGGACTCAGTGACTGAGGGAGGTTTGTGAGAGGGGGCAGAAGGTTGGTGTAGGATCAAGGCACAGAGGGGGCTCTTTGCTGTGGGTTAGCCACAGTTGATAGACACAGGCAGCGTGCAGTGTGTGTGCGTGTGTGTGTGTGTGGGGGTGGGTGGGGGGGGGGGGTCACTATGGTTTTGCATTAGTGGTTAGGCAGATGTGAGGCAATATGTGCAGTGTGTGTGTCGGTGTTTGTGGAGTGTTTGAGAGAGTCCTACGCAGTAGCACACATCACAAGATCCGTCTGACACAGCGTAGTGTACACAGGAAACCGGTAAAACACGACTACAGTTTGTGTAACTCTGAGAACTCTGTACACTGAGAACTCTGTACACTCTGAGAACTCTGTACACTCTGAGAACTCTGTACACTCTGAGAACTCTGTACACTCTGAGAACTCTGTACACTGAGAACTCTGTACACTCTGAGAACTCTGTGTCACTCTGAGAACTCTGTGTCACTCTGAGAACTCTGTACACTCTGAGAACTCTGTACACACTGAGAACTCTGTACACTCTGAGAACTCTGTACACTCTGAGAACTCTGTGTCACTCTGAGAACTCTGTGTCACTCTGAGAACTCTGTGTCACTCTGAGAACTCTCAGTACACTCTGAGAACTCTGAGAACTCTGTACACTCTGAATACTCTGTGTCACTCTGAGAACTCTGTAGGTGTCACCATTTAAACCCCGGGAGGCACATTCCGTCTTGACAACCAGATCTGGAGGGCTGCATGGAAAATGTGTTATATTTCCTCACTGTCAAAAGTTGCAAAAAAAAATGTCCTCTATCCACTGTTTTTTGGAATTTTCTATGTTCCTGACTGTCTAGCTTTCATTTCAGTGTTGAAACTGTATGTATGTCCATGATCATTTAAACACAGCTTTGATTTGGTTTTAGTCATTTAAAAATATATTGAGTTAGTTTTCCCCACCCCACAAAAAATACAAACAAATATATATACAGTACCAATCAAACATTTGGACACCCCTGTTCATTGAAGGGTTTTTCATTATTTTTTAGGTGAAGACATCAACACTATGAAATAACACATATGGAATCATGTAGTAACCCCCCCCAAAAAAAGACTCTTTGCCTTGATTACAGCTTTGTACACTCTTGACATTCTCTCAACCACCTGGAATGCATTTCAATTAACAGATGTGCCTTGTTAAAAGTTCATTTGGGGAATTTCTTTCCTTCTTAATGCATTTGAGCCAATCAGTTATGTTGTGACAAGGTATCTAGAAGATAGCACTATTTGGTAAAAGACAATGTCCATATTATTGCAAGAACAGCTCATAGGTCCACCCACTGGGGAGCCAGAACCAGCCAATCAGAATTCATTTTTCCCCACAGAAGGTGTAAATTACATAAAGAAATACTCCTCAGTTTCCTCAGCTGTCCGGGTGGCTGGTCTCATACGGTTCCGCAGGTGAAGAAGCTGTGGTTACATGCGGTCAACGGGTGTGAGGCAGGTTGCACGTACTGCCAAATTCTCTAAAACAACATTGGAGGTGGCTTATGGTAGAGAAATTAACAATACATTCTCTGGCAACAGCTCTTGTGGACATACCTGCAGTCAGCATTCCAATGTAGCGCTCCCTCAAAACCCGAGACATCTGTAGCATTTGTGTGGCGTGTGACAAAACTGCCTATTTTAGAGTGTCTTTTTATTGTCCTCAGCACAAGGTGCACCTGTGTAATGATCATGCTGTTTAATCAGTTTCTGTGAGGTGGATGGGTTATCTTGGCAAAGAAGAAATGCTCAATAACAGGGATGTAACCAAATTTGTGCAAAAACTTTGAGAGAAATGAGCTTTTTGTGTAGTATGCAACATTTCTGGGATCTTTAATTTCAGCTCATGAAACATGAGACCAACCATTTACAACCTGCGTAACATTTTTTTTTCAGTATAATATAAAACTATATGCCATTTATGTAACAGGTTTCTTCTTCCTCTGAGGAGGAGTAGTAGGAAGGATCGGAGGACCAATGCGCAGCGTCGTAAGTGTCCATCTTTTTAATAAAGTAAATGAACACTTTAACAAAACCGAAACAGTTCTGTCTGGTGCAGATACCACCACTCAACAGAAAACAATCACCCACAACTCAAGGGTGAAAACAGGTTGCCTAAGTATGGTTCTCAATCAGGGACAACGATTGACAGCTGCCTCTGATTGAGAACCATACCAGGCCAAACATAGAAATCCCAAATCATAGAAAAAATAATATAGACTACACACCCCAACTCACGCCCTGACCATACTAAAACAAAGACAAAACAAAGGGACTAAGGGGGCGGCAGGGTAGCCTAGTGGTTAGAGCGTAGGGACGGCAGGTAGCCTAGTGGTTAGAGTGTAGGGGAGGCAGGTAGCCTAGTGGTTAGAGCGTAGGGACGGCAGGTAGCCTAGTGGTTAGAGTGTAGGGGCGGCAGGTAGCCTAGTGGTTAGAGTGTATAGGTGGCAGGTAGCCTAATGGTTAGAGTGTAGGGACGGCAGGTACCCTAGTGGTTAGAGTGTAGGGGCGGCAGGTAGCCTAGTGGTTAGAGTGTAGGGACGGCAGGTACCCTAGTGGTTAGAGTGTAGGGACGGCAGGGTAGCCTAGTGGTTAGAGTGTAGGGGCTGCAGGTACCCTAGTGGTTAGAGTGTAGGGACGGCAGGTAGCCTAGTGGTTAGAGTGTAGGGGCGGCAGGTAGCCTAGTAGTTAGAGTGAAGGGACGGCAGGTAGCCTAGTGGTTAGAGTGTAGGGGCGGCAGGTAGCCTAGTGGTTAGAGTGTAGGGACGGCAGGTAGCCTAGTGGTTAGAGTGTAGGGACGGCAGTTACCCTAGTGGTTAGAGTGTAGGGGCGGCAGGTAGCCTAGTGGTTAGAGTGTAGGGACGGCAGGTAGCCTAGTGGTTAGAGTGTAGGGGCGGCAGGTAGCCTAGTGGTTAGAGTGTAGGGGCGGCAGGTAGCCTAGTGGTTAGAGTTTAGGGACGGCAGGTAGCCTAGTGGTTAGAGTGTAGGGACGGCAGGTACCCTAGTGGTTAGAGTGTAGGGGCGGCAGGTAGCCTAGTGGTTAGAGTGTGGGGACGGCAGGTAGCCTAGTGGTTAGAGTTTAGGGACGGCAGGTAGCCTAGTGGTTAGAGTGTAGGGACGGCAGGTACCCTAGTGGTTAGAGTGTAGGGGCGGCAGGTAGCCTAGTGGTTAGAGTGTGGGGACGGCAGGTAGCCTAGTGGTTAGAGTTTAGCCTAGTGGTTAGAGGAGTGGTTAGAGTGTAGGGACGGCCGGTAGCCTAGTGGTTAGAGTTTAGGGACGGCAGGTAGCCTAGTGGTTAGTGGTTAGAGTGTAGGGACGGCAGGTACCCTAGTGGTTAGAGTGTAGGGGCGGCAGGTAGCCTAGTGGTTAGAGTGTAGGGACGGCAGGTAGCCTAGTGGTTAGAGTGTAGGGGCGGCAGGTAGCCTAGTGGTTAGAGTGTACGGCAGGTAGCCTAGTGCAGGTAGCCTAGTGGTTAGAGTGTAGGGACGGCCGGTAGCCTAGTGGTTAGAGTTTAGGGACGGCAGGTAGCCTAGTGGTTAGAGTGTAGGGACGGCAGGTAGCCTAGTGGTTAGAGTGTAGGGACGGCAGGGTAGCCTAATGGTTAGAGCGTAGGGACGGCAGGGTAGCCTAGTGGTTAGAGTGTAGGGACGGCAGGTAGCCTAGTGGTTTAGGGACGGCAGGGTAGCCTAGTGGTTAGAGCGTAGGGCAGGGTAGCCTAGTGGTTAGAGTGTAGGGACGGCAGGTAGCCTAGTGGTTAGAGCGTAGGGACGGCAGGTAGCCTAGTGGTTAGAGGGTGTAGGGACGGCAGGGTAGCCTAGTGGTTAGAGTGTAGGGACAGGGGCAGGTACCAGGGTAGCCTAGTGGTTAGAGTGTAGGGACGGCAGGTACCCTAGTGGTTAGAGTGTAGGGACGGCAGGTAGCCTAGTGGTTAGAGTGTAGGGACGGCAGGTAGCCTAGTGGTTAGAGTGTAGGGACGGCAGGGTAGCCTAGTGGTTAGAGTGTAGGGACGGCAGGTAGCCTAGTGGTTAGAGTGTAGGGACGGCAGGTAGCCTAGTGGTTAGAGTGTAGGGACGGCAGGGTAGCCTAGTGGTTAGAGTGTAGGGGCGGCAGGTAGCCTAGTGGTTAGAGTGTAGGGACGGCAGGGTAGCCTAGTGGTTAGAGTGTAGGGACGGCAGGGTAGCCTAGTGGTTAGAGTGTAGGGACGGCAGGTAGCCTAGTGGTTAGAGTGTAGGGACGGCAGGGTAGCCTAGTGGTTAGAGTGTAGGGACGGCAGGGTAGCCTAGTGGTTAGAGTGTAGGGACGGCAGGTAGCCTAGTGGTTAGAGTGTAGGGACGGCAGGGTAGCCTAGTGGTTAGAGTGTAGGGACGGCAGGTAGCCTAGTGGTTAGAGTGTAGGGACGGCAGGGTAGCCTAGTGGTTAGAGTGTAGGGACGGCAGGGTAGCCTAGTGGTTAGAGTGTAGGGACGGCAGGGTAGCCTAGTGGTTAGAGTGTAGGGACGGCAGGGTAGCCTAGTGGCAGGGTAGCCTAGTGGTTAGAGTGTAGGGACTAATGGTTAGAGGTAGCCTAGTGGTTAGAGTGTAGGGGCGGCAGGTAGCCTAATGGTTAGAGTGTAGGGACGGCAGGTAGCCTAGTGGTTAGAGTGTAGGGGCGGCAGGTAGCCTAATGGTTAGAGTGTAGGGGCGGCAGGTAGCCTAATGGTTAGAGTGTAGGGGCGGCAGGTAGCCTAATGGTTAGAGTGTAGGGGCGGCAGGGTAGCCTAGTGGTTAGTCAGAATGTGACAAATTTATCAAAAAATGGACTCATAATGCTCTATGTTTGGACAAAGCGGGCTTCAACCCTACAGTCCTGATGTTGTAAGCCCTAATCTCTACTTACTGAGCCACCCAAATCCTGAGTGAATTTTAATTTTGGGTCAACAGACGACATTATTTATGTCACCATTGTACATCATCTCTACCTGCATTAAGTGCATCAGCATTCAGACCTGTTGACTTTCTCCACATTTTGTTTAAATCGAGGGAGAAGGGCCTTTTTTGCTCTGACATGCTGTCAACTGTGGGACCTTTATATATACAGGTGTGTGCCTTTCCAAATCATGTTCAATCAGTTGGATTTACCACAGGTGGACTCCAATCAAGTTGAAGAAACATGTCAAGGATGATCAATGGAAACAGGATGTACCTGAGCTCCATTTTCAAGTCTCATAGCGAAAGGTCAGAATCATTTTGTAAATAAGGTATTTCAATTTTTTAAATATTTTTTTAAATACATTTGCAAATATTGATAAAACGTAACAAAATGTCTTTAATCCATTTTAGAATAAGGCTGTAACGTAACAAAATGTCTTTAATCCATTTTAGAATAAGGCTGTAACGTAACAAAATGTCTTTAATCCATTTTAGAATAAGGCTGTAACGTAACAAAATGTCTTTAATCCATTTTAGAATAAGGCTGTAACGTAACAAAAATGTCTTTAATCCATTTTAGAATAAGGCTGTAACGTAACAAAATGTCTTTAATCCATTTTAGAATAAGGCTGTAACGTAACAAAATGTCTTTAATCCATTTTAGAATAAGGCTGTAACGTAACAAAATGTCTTTAATCCATTTTAGAATAAGGCTGTAACGTAACAAAATGTCTTTAATCCATTTTAGAATAAGGCTGTAACGTAACAAAATGTGGAAAAAGTCAAGGAGTCTGAATACTTTCAGAAAGTGTGAGCCACACGTTGTACAGAGATGCTAAAATCAACCATGCTGGGTCCTTGGCTACACCCCAAATGGCCCCCTTTTCACCGTAGAATGCGCTACCCTATGGGGCCCCGGTCAAAAGTAGTGCACTATATAGGGAATAGGGTGTCATTTGGGACACATTCCCTCTGTTGTGGCTGTTGAGGAGGAAAGGAAGGTTTAGGGGTTGTTTCCTGTAGCTATGTGACTATGTTCAAACCCTCTCTCTCCCCCTCCCCCCTGTCTCTCTCTGTCTCCCCCCCTCTCTCTCTCTGCCTCTCTCTGCCTCTCTCTCTCTCTCTCTCTCTCTCTCGCTGTCGCTCTCATTATTTCTCTCTCGCTCTCTCTCACACACACATATACATACAGACACACACACACACACACACACACACACACACACACACACACACACACACACACACACACACACACACACACACACACACAGACACACACACACACATACACACATACACACACACATACACACATACACACACACACACACACACACACACACATACACACATATATACATACACACACACATACACACACACACATACACACATACACACACACACACACACACACATACACACATACACACACACACACACATATATACAGCACATACAGACACACACAGTTCCCCCTCTGTGGTCAGTTCACTAAACTGTTGCCCCTCCTTGTAGGTGGCTTAGTCGTGTGTGTGTGTGTGTGTGTGTGTGTGTGTGTGTGTGTGTGTGTGTGTGTGTGTGTGTGTGTGTGTGTGTGTGCGTGTGTGTGTGTGTGTGCGTGCCTGCCTGCCTGTGTGTGTGTGTTAATCTCAATAAGGACTTCCTCTGTGTGGGAGCTGCTGTTTCGGAGTTCAGGAAGACAAGGAGAGAAAAGGGGGGAGAGCTTTGGAAAGAGGCAGAGAGAGAGGCAGAGAGAGGCAGAGAGAGAGGCAGAGAGAGGCAGAGAGAGACAGGGAGAGAGAGAGAGGCAGAGAGAGGCAGAGAGAGAGAGAGAGAGAGGCAGAGAGAGAGGGGGGGAGAGACAGGGAGAGAGAGGGAGAGAGAGAGAGGCAGAGAGAGGCAGAGAGAGAGAGAGGCAGAGAGAGAGGGGGAGAGACAGGGAGAGAGAGGGAGAGAGAGAGAGGGAGAGAGGGGGGACAGAGAGAGAGAGGGAGAGATGGAGAGAGAGGGGGGAGAGACACAGAGGGAGAGAGAGGGGGAGCGGGAGAGATAGACAGAGAGAGAGAGGGAGGGGGGAGCGAGACAGAGAAAGAGAGTGACAGAGAGGGGGAGGGGAGAGAGAGACAGAGAGAGAGAGGGAGAGAAAGGGGGAGGGGTAGAGAGAGAGACCCGAGAGAGAGAGAGAGAGAGAGAGAGAGAGAGAGAGAGAGAGAGAGAGGGAGGGAGGGGAGAGAGAGAGGGAGGGAGGGGTAGGGAGACCGAGAGAGGGAGGGGAGAGAGAGACAGAGAGAGAGAGGGGGAGGGGGAGAGAGAGACAGCGAGAGAGAGGGAGAGAGAGGGGGAGGGGGAGAGAGGGACAGAGAGAGAGAGGGAGAGAGAGGGGGCAGGGGAGAGAGAGACAGAGAGAGAGAGGGAGAGAGAGGGGAGGGGGAGAGAGACACAGAGAGAGAGAGGGAGAGAGAGGGGAGGGGAGAGAGATACAGAGAGAGAGAGGGAGAGAGATGGGAGAGAGGGAGAGAGAGACAGGGAGCGAGGGGAGAGAGGGAGGGAGGGGGGAGACGGAGACCGAGAGAGCGAGAGGGAGGGAGGGGAGAGAGAGAGACAGAGAGAGAGAGGGAGAGAGAGGGGAGGGGAGAGAGATACAGAGAGAGAGGGAGAGAGATGGGGGAGAGGGAGAGAGAGAAAGGGAGGGAGGGGGAGAGAAGGAGGGAGGGGGAGAGAGGGAGAGAGGGAGACCGAGAGAGTGAGAGGCAGGGAGGGGAGAGAGAGAGAGAGAGAGAGAGAGGGAGGGAGGGAGGGAGGGGAGAGAGATACAGAGAGAGAGATCTCCTCCCTCTCTTTCCTCTCCTCCCTCTCTTTCCTCTCCTCTTCTCCTCCCTCTCCTCCCTCTCCTTCCTCTCCCCCTCTCTTTCCTCACCTCCTCTCCTCCCTCCCCTCCCCTCCTTCCTCTCCTCCCTCCTCTTTTCCTCCCTCTTTTTCCTCTCCTCCCTCTCTTTCCTCTCCTCTTCTCCTCCCTCTCCTCCCTCTCTTTCCTCTCCCCCCTCTCTTTCCTCACCTCCTCTCCTCCCTCTCCTCCCTCTCCTCCCCTCCTTCCTCTCCTCCCACTCCTCTTTTCCTCCCTCTCCTCCCTCTCCTCCCTCTCTTTCCTCTCCTTCCTCTCCTCCCTCTCTTTCCTCTCTTCTTCTCCTCCCTCTCCTCCCTCTCTTTCCTCTCCTCTCCTCCCTCTCCTCCTTCTCTTTCCTCTCCTCCCTCTCTTTCCTCTCCTCTCCTCCCTCTCCTCCTTCTCTTTCCTCTCCTCCCTATCCTTCCTCTCCTCTTCTCCTCCCTCTCCTCCCTTTCCTCTCTTTCCTCTCCTCTTCTCCTCCCTCTCTTTCCGGTCCTCTTCCCCTCCAGAGCTGGATAAAGACAGTTTAATGTAAACAACCACACTGCACACACAGACACCACAAACAACCACACTGCACACAGACACCACAAACAACCACACTGCACACAGACACCACAATCAACCACACTGCACACAGACACCACAATCAACCACACTGCACACACAGACACCACAAACAACCACACTGCACACAGACACCACAATCAACCACACTGCACACACAGACACCACAAACAACCACACTGCACACACAGACACCACAAACAACCACACTGCACACAGACACCACAAACAACCACACTGCACACACAGACACCACAAACAAACACACACACACACACACACACACACACACACACACACACACACACACACACACACACACACACACACACACACACTGCATTGAATAAGAGAGATTACATTTACATTACATTTAAGTCATTTAGCAGACGCTCTTATCCAGAGCAACTTACAAATTGGTGCATTCACCTTATGACATCCAGTGGAACAGTAGTGCATCTAAATCGTTTAAGGGGGAGGGGGGGTGAGAGGGATTACTTTATCCTATCCTAGGTATTCCTTAAAGAGGTGGGGTTTCAGGTGTCTCCGGAAGGTGGTGATTGACTCCGCTGTCCTGGCGTCGTGAGGGAGTTTGTTCCACCATTGGGGGGCCAGAGCAGCGAACAGTTTTGACTGGGCGATAACAGCTTCTCAAGTCAGTAGATAACAGCTTTTCAAGTCAGTAGATAACAGCTTCTCAAGTCAGTAGATAACAGCTTCTCAAGTCAGTAGATAACAGCATGTCAAGTCAGTAGATAACAGCTTCTCAAGTCAGTAGATAACAGCTTCTCAAGTCAGTAGATAACAGCATGTCAAGTCAGTAGATAACAGCTTGTCAAATCAGGATCATAGGTTAGCACAGCTAAAAACTGTTGTACTGATTAAAGAAGCAATAAAACTGTCCTTCTTTAGACTCGTTGAGTATCTGGAGCATCAGCATTTGTGGGTTCGATTACAGGCTCGAAATGGCCGGAAACAAAGGTCTTTCTTCTGGAACTTGTCTGTTTATTCTTGTTCTGAGAAATTAAGGCTTTTCCATGCCAGAAATGGCCAAGAAACTGAAGATCTCGTACAACGCTGTGTACTACTCCCTTCACAGAACTGCGCAAACTGTCTCTAACCAGAATAGAAAGAGGAGTGGGAGGCCCCGGTGCACAACTGAGCAAGAGGACAAGTACATTAGACTGTCTAGTTTTAGAAACAGACACCTCACAAGTCCTCAACTGGCAGCTTCATTAAATAGTACCCGCAAAACACCAGTCTCAACATCAATAGTTAAGAGGCGACTCTGGGATGCTGGCCTTCTAAGCGGAGTTCCTCTGTCCAGTGTCTGTATTCTTTTGCCCACATTAATATTTTCTTTTTATTGGACAGTCTGAGATATGGCTCTTTCTTTGCAACTCTGCCTAGAAGGCCAGCACCCCGGAGTCATTAATAAGGACAACAGTTTTCAGCTGTGCTAACATAATTGCAAAAGTGTTTTCTAATGATCAATTAGCCTTTTGAAATGATAAACTTGGATTAGCTAACACAACATGCCATTGGAACACAGGAGTGATGGTTGCTGATAATGGGCCTCTGTACGCCTATGTAGATATGCCATTAAATAATCTGCCGTTTCCAGCTACAATAGTCATTTACAACATTAACAATCTCCTCCCCTCTCCTCTCTTCTACTTATCTCTCTCCTCTCCTTTCCTCTCCTCTAATTCTCTCTCTCTCCACTCCTCTCCTCTCCTCTCCTCTCCTCTCCTCTCCTCTCCTCTCCTCTCCTCTCCTCTCCTCTCCTCTCCTCTCCTCTCTCTCTTCCTCTCCTCTACTTCTCTCTCTCCACTCCTCTTCTCTCCTCTCCTCTCCCTCTACTTCTCTTCTCCTCTCCTTTCCTCTACTTCTCTCTATTCCTCACCCCTCCTCCTCTCCTCCCCTCTACTTCACTCTCTCCTCTCCTCTTTTCTACTTCTCTCCTCTCCTCTCTTCTCCACTCCTCTCCTCTCCGATCCTCTCCTCTCCTCCCTTCTACTTCTCTCTCTCTCATCTACTCTCATCTCCTCTACTTCTCTCTCCTCTCCTCCCCTCTCCTCTACTTCTCTAACTCCTGGCGTCGTGAGGGAGTTTGTTCCACCATTGGGGGGCCAGAGCAGCGAACAGTTTTGACTGGGCTGAGCGGGAACTGTACTTCCTCAGTGGTAGGGAGGCGAGCAGGCCAGAGGTGGATGAACGCAGTGCCCTTGTTTGGGTGTAGGGCCTGATCAGAGCCTGGAGGTACTGAGGTGCCGTTCCCCTCACAGCTCCGTAGGCAAGCACCATGGTCTTGTAGCGGATGCGAGCTTCAACTGGAAGCCAGTGGAGAGAGCGGAGGAGCGGGGTGACGTGAGAGAACTTGGGAAGGTTGAACACCAGACGGGCTGCAGCGTTCTGGATGAGTTGTAGGGGTTTAATGGCACAGGCAGGGAGCCCAGCCAACAGCGAGTTGCAGTAATCCAGACGGGAGATTACAAGTGCCTGGATTAGGACCTGCGCCGCTTCCTGTGTGAGGCAAGGTCGTACTCTGCGGATGTTGTAGAGCATGAACCTACAGGAACGGGCCACCGCCTTGATGTTAGTTGAGAACGACAGGGTGTTGTCCAGGATCACGCCAAGGTTCTTAGCGCTCTGGGAGGAGGACACAATGGAGTTGTCAACCGTGATGGCGAGATCATGGAACGGGCAGTCCTTCCCCGGGAGGAAGAGCAGCTCTGTCTTTCCGAGGTTCAATTTGAGGTGGTGATCCGTCATCCACACTGATATGTCTGCCAGACATGCAGAGATGCGATTCGCCACCTGGTCATCAGAAGGGGGAAAGGAGAAGATTAATTGTGTGTCGTCTGCATAGCAATGATAGGAGAGACCATGTGAGGTTATGACAGAGCCAAGTGACTTGGTGTATAGCGAGAATAGGAGAGGGCCTAGAACAGAGCCCTGGGGGACACCAGTGGTGAGAGCACGTGGTGTGGAGACGGATTCTCGCCACGCCACCTGGTAGGAGCGACCTGTCAGGTAGGACGCAATCCAAGCGTGGGACGCGCCGGAGATGCCCAACTCGGAGAGGGTGGAGAGGAGGATCTGATGGTTCACAGTATCGAAGGCAGCCGATAGGTCTAGAAGGATGAGAGCAGAGGAGAGAGAGTTAGCTTTAGCAGTGCGGAGCGCCTCCGTGATACAGAGAAGAGCAGTCTCAGTTGAATGACTAATCTTGAAACCTGACTGATTTGGATCAAGAAGGTCATTCTGAGAGAGATAGCGGGAGAGCTGGCCAAGGACGGCACGTTCAGGAGTTTTGGAGAGAAAAGAAAGAAGGGATACTGGTCTGTAGTTGTTGACATCGGAGGGATCGAGTGTAGGTTTTTTCAGAAGGGGTGCAACTCTCGCTCTCTTGAAGACGGAAGGGACGTAGCCAGCGGTCAGGGATGAGTTGATGAGCGAGGTGAGGTAAGGGAGAAGGTCTCCGGAAATGGTCTGGAGAAGAGAGGAGGGGATAGGGTCAAGCGGGCAGGTTGTTGGGCGGCCGGCCGTCACAAGACGCGAGATTTCATCTGGAGAGAGAGGGAGAAAGAGGTCAGAGCACAGGGTAGGGCAGTGTGAGCAGAACCAGCGGTGTCGTTTGACTTAGCAAACGAGGATCGGATGTCGTCGACCTTCTTTTCAAAATGGTTGACGAAGTCATCTGCAGAGAGGGAGGAGGGGGAGGGGAGGAGGATTCAGGAGGGAGGAGAAGGTGGCAAAGAGCTTCCTAGGGTTAGAGGCAGATGCTTGGAATTTAGAGTGGTAGAAAGTGGCTTTAGCAGCAGAGAGAGAAGAGGAAAATGTAGAGAGGAGGGAGTGAAAGGATGCCAGGTCCGCAGGGAGGCGAGTTTTCCTCCATTTCCGCTCGGCTGCCCGGAGCCCTGTTCTGTGAGCTCGCAATGAGTCGTCGAGCCACGGAGCGGGAGGGGAGGACCGAGCCGGCCTGGAGGATAGGGGACATAGAGAGTCAAAGGATGCAGAAAAGGGAGGAGAGGAGGGTTGAGGAGGCAGAATCAGGAGATAGGTTGGAGAAGGTTTGAGCAGAGGGAAGAGATGATAGGATGGAGGAGGAGAGAGTAGCGGGGGAGAGAGAGCGAAGGTTGGGACGGCGCGATACCATCCAGTAGGGGCAGTGTGGGAAGTGTTGGATGAGAGCGAGAGGGGAAAAGGATACAAGGTAGTGGTCGGAGACTTGGAGGAGTTGCAATGAGGTTAGTGGAAGAACAGCATCTAGTAAAGATGAGGTCGAGCGTATTTCCTGCCTTGTGAGTAGGGGGGGAAGGTGAGAGGGTGAGGTCAAAAGAGGAGAGGAGTGGAAAGAAGGAGGCAGAGAGGAATGAGTCAAAGGTAGACGTGGGGAGGTTAAAGTCGCCCAGAACAGTGAGAGGTGAGCCGTCCTCAGGAAAGGAGCATATCAAGGCATCAAGCTCATTGATGAACTCTCCGAGGGAACCTGGAGGGCGATAAATGATAAGGATGTTAAGCTTGAAAGGGCTGGTAACTGTGACAGCATGGAATTCAAAGGAGGCGATAGACAGATGGGTAAGGGGAGAAAGAGAGAATGACCACTTGGGAGAGATGAGGATCCCGGTGCCACCACCCCGCTGACCAGAAGCTCTCGGGGTGTGCGAGAACACGTGGGCAGACGAAGAGAGAGCAGTAGGAGTAGCAGTGTTGTCTGTGGTGATCCATGTTTCCGTCAGTGCCAAGAAGTCAAGGGACTGGAGGGAGGCATAGGCTGAGATGAACTCTGCCTTGTTGGCCGCAGATCGGCAGTTCCAGAGGCTACCGGAGACCTGGAACTCCACGTGGGTCGTGCGCGCTGGGACCACCAGATTAGGTGGCCGCGGCCACGCGGTGTGGAGCGTTTGTATGGTCTGTGCAGAGAGGAGAGAACAGGGATAGACAGACACATAGTTGACAGGCTACACAAGAGGCTACGCTAATGCAAAGGAGATTGGAATGACAAGTGGACTACACGTCTCGAGTGTTCAGAAAGTTAAGCTTACGTAGCAAGAATCTTATTGACTAAAGTGATTAAAATGATACAGTACTGCTGAAGTAGGCTAGCTGGCAGAGGCTGCGTTGTTGACTATGTAGGCTAGCTGGCAGTGGCTGCGTTGTTGACACTACACTAATCAAGTCGTTCCGTTGAGTGTAATAGTTTCTACTGTGCTGCTATTCGGGGCTAGCTGGCTAGCTAGCAGTGTTAATTACGTTACGTTGCGTTAAAAGAACGACAAT